>NC_056728.1:1112586334-1112733834 GCF_019279795.1 Protopterus annectens
AGTGGCATATACCATTAATACACTAGCAGGGAACCCATGTAATTAATTGTAGCAATACAATGAAAATGCCAACTGGATTTGCAGAACCACCTGGAAGAAAGACAGAATATAACAATTTCTTTTTTTTGTTTTGTAGTGGAGGAGATGAGATGGTGTGTTCCACTACAAACAGCAAGAAGAGCAGAAAATGAAATCTCGCAAGAATGTAGACTTTATTTTGCTCCCTTGATGTGACTGGCATTAGTTATACTGAATTGTCCATGGTTGATTCTACTCTGCTAACAGAAATGGGAAAATACAAAGAGCACTGCTGGGGTGAGTAATGCCACACATAATGGGAATGAATGCGTATTTGTGGTTTTAGAATGCTGGCGCATTTTAATAAGCATGTCTTGTAAGGAAGGTTTAGGAAAGGAAGTACCATTGACATAGTGTTGGAAAAATAAAGATTTGATAGGAATAACAGGCTATCATAAACAATTTTAGCTTTATTCATAGAAATTAGAATTGTGCTTGATATTCAGATAGGTTCTGAATCATTGTAAAATAATTAAAAACATATTTGAGTACCAGGAGAAAAAAATTCAAAAATATAGATCCAAAATATACAAATGTGGGGCTTGTAATTACTGTAAGTTCATTAATGACAGTCTTTATGTCTCCATTGAGGGGTATGGAATGACCCTTCAATTTCCAGGACTCTGTAATTGTAACACAAAAATTGTGGTTTATGTTGCCACTTGCACAGCTTGCCCTGGATTTTATGTGGGTAAAACTATAAGGAGACTAAGGGACAGAATAGCAGAACACGAGGGATATTAAAAATAAAAAGATGTGTAGTGCTTTATACGTACATAGTACTTCATGTGCCACTTTTAAGAGATTTTTATTTTTTATAATTGATAAAGTGGAACATAATGAAAGGGGTGGAAATGTGAAGTTGGAAGTTGAGGCCAGAGAAATTAAATGGCAGTTTAGATTAAATTCAAAACATGAGCCTGGTTTAAACTATGGCATTTCAATAGCAGCTATACTTAAGCAGAGAGCTATGAATGTATGAGCAAGGAAATTTTAATGAAGTGTAATAATAGAATTTTAATGTTTGAAATAGTTTTAAACAGTTGTGTATTGTTAGTACATCATTAGATGATTGTTTATGTATTTTTATTTAAGTTATAGTTAGTATTGTCATACTGATTAATTGGTTTATTATTTATGGAACAAATTGAAGTGATTTTAACAAAAGAGTAACTCTGATGATGCCCGTGTATGAATAGGGTGAAAGCGCTTAGTGACTTCATTGTGTGGATCTTAATAAAGTCAAACTCCTCCGGTTCTTACCACTGGTGTGGTCAGTTTATGATTTTTTTTATATAAAGCAGTTTGCCTTTTGTATAGACCATTTTGAAGTTGTACTTTTGCAATTTGAGCATCATTCTTTGTTATCTCACTGGAGCTGAATGTATAGGCTTATTTAGAATAATAAATAGAGGTTGGTGATCAGTTTCAGTCTGAATAGCTTGAATATAGATATAATCATGAAACTTCAAACATGCAAATTCTAATGCCAAAAGTTCTTTTGCAATTTCAGCATATTGCATTCAGTTTGGGTAAGAGTTCTAGATGCATCTGCTACTGGTCTGCCTTCTTGAAGAATAACTGCACCAAGACCAAACTTTGAAGCATCATAGGAAAGAGTTACTGGTTTATTGACATCATAGTATCTTAATGTAGGTGAGGTGGCAATTTTCTGCTTAAGGTCTTCAAATGTCTTGTGGTGCTGTTCCAACCAAGACCATATAACATTTTTGCGCATCAGCTCTCTCAAAGGTGCTGTCAACTCACTGAAGTCTGGTATAAACTTGCCTAAATAGTTGACCATACCAAGAAAATGCTGTAGAGCCTGAACATTATCTGGTGCTGGCATCTCAAGAATGGCTGCTTGTTTGTATGGGTCTGGTCGCAAGCCAGTGCTAGTAAATAAATAACCTATATATGTAATTTCTGGTAGTCTGAATTTGCACTTCAGAGGATTGAGCTTAAGTTCAGGCCATGTGCTCTATCTAGAACTTTCTTAGGGTTTCTGTCATGCTCTGCTTCACCATTCATCTACTATTATGGCACAAGGATAACCTGAAAGAATTTACTCCATTACATGTTGAAAGAACTTCACTTGCAGAATTTTTTTCCAAATGGATCCTGAGGAATCTACATCTTCCAAATGGGGTACTGAAAGTAGTCAGTAATGAGGATTTGCGATCAAGCATCACTTGCCAAAATGAACTTTTTGCATCCACGACAGAAAAAACAGTGGCATTTGGTATTAGGGCTGTGACTTCCTCAACTGTACACATTGGATGATGTGGTCCCTTTAATGCTTTGTTCAAATCTCTTGGGTCAATATATATTCGAATTTCATCTGAGCCTTTTTTGTGGGCTGCTACCATGGACAACACCCATGCAGTTGGATCTGTAAATGGACAAATTACACCTTGCTGCACCATTTTATCCATCTGAGCTTTAACTTTATTCTGCATAGCTATCATAACTTTTCTTGCTGGTCTGACCACTGGACTGACCTCTGGGTCTAACTTCATAGTTGCCCAACTTGTCATCGAAAACATCAGCATACTATGAGAAAATAGCTTCAGTAAAATTGGAACTAGGATATGTGCTTATATGATGAACTTCTTTGGTAAAAGAAAGCAAATTCATGCTCAAACTGTCTCTGAGACCTAATCATGACTGCTCAGGTCTTTGGACTACATAGACTAACAAGCTGTAACAGTTCCTAGCCAAATAACATGAAAGCATTACTGAGCATTCGGTTTGAATTTCTTCACTTCCATAAGCAACAACTTTCACACAACTAGCCACATTGAGTTGTTCATTAGTTCTCACCTTAGCAAATGTGTCTGTTGACATAACATTATACTTTGAGCCAGTATCTATTTTAAGCTTGGTGGATTTACCGTTGATTTGGACAGATTTTGCCAACAAATTTGCTGCATCATCCTTTTCACCAATTACTGATACACATCTACGTAGCAAGTAGAATCACAATTCTCCTTATGATCAACTTGCCTTTTGAGTGACCCTTCTTTATAACTCTGTGAGGTTTACTTGATTTGCAACACTGTTGAAAATGGTTCAATTTTTTACACTTTGCATTGCTAAGTGCTAAGCATTTTTCTCTTTTAGACTCATGATCGGCACCACAATTGCGACAGTTAACAATAAAGTTAGATTTGGGTTTTGCTGACTCACCCTTGTACTGCATTGAGCATGTCCATTTCTTAGAACTTGATGGAAAACTACTGGACCTCCCAGGAAAACACACAGGAGTTACAGCTGCCATTTGCTTAGGCCTGCTTCTGCTAGCCACATATTGCATGCTGTCTACATTTACTCTGGAGCCTGATGAAACCATGCTCTTATCACTTGCAAACAAACTTGTGCACCTTTCTGTAACTTCACAGATTTGACAAATCTCAATAGTTTTGCTCAGCGTTAAATCACTGTCATGAAGCAAAATCTTTTTCACTGCAGCACTATTAATACCACACACACAAGCCTGTCCTTTATTAACTCATCTTTTAAGTCCACCAAACTGACACATTTTAGTTTAGTTTCTCAGGTCAGTAATGTAAGCTGCAAAAGTTTCTGCTGTTTTTGATCTCTTGTGTAAAACAAGAGTCTCTCTAATGTAATATTTGTCTGAGGGGGTATACATTTCCCTGAAATTGTGCTTCAAACACTTGGGGTCTTCCCTTGATTCAGCCTGTACAACAATATGACAGTTTTCACCTTCTCTCTCATATACTACTGATACATGCACAAATGAACGCTTTCTTTCTATGGCCTCTGACCCAGTTAGGTTTAGCAAAATGAATGCCCTGGTGCATACATGTTTGTCAGAATGAGCTGCTTGTATAAAAATATCATACTCTTGCTCAAATATTCTCCAATTCTCTGCAATATTTTGATCAAACACCAATGGTGACAGATTTTAAAATCCATCTGCCATATTAACACATACCAGTGAAGGCTTTTGCAAGTATGCACGAACACACACACACATATACATATGCCAGAAATTCATGCCAGTACTTGTAACTCTGCCCAGTAGCACCACAAGCCTCTGAATAACTGAACTTTATGAAATAAGTCTCTTAGGCACTGTAATAATCTTGAAATGACTGTACTGTAAGAAATCACCTCTTAGTGTAAGAAACATTTCAAAATAACTGCACTGTGCAATTAAACTGCGTAGAAGAAGCTCAGAGTAAGGAACATTTGAAAGTAACTTCACTTTGCAAACAAACAGTACACAGCACACTGAAACTTTCCCAAAATGGCTGTACTTTGCCAAATAACTCTTTAAAGTGCAAGAAACACTCTGTAATGGCATCACTTTGTGAATAGGCACAGCCAGCACAAGAAACCTTTCAAAATGGCTGTATTTTGGCTGTACTTCACAAAATACTTACACTTTGCACACAAACTCTTCAGAATAAATGCACAGTAATAAGCACACACTGCAAGCATTTTTACATACTTTGAGATACTTTGAATAATGCTAGTTATGCCCTGAATACAAAGTGAAATAGTAGTTATGCCAAAACACAGTACTTTGCCAAAAACATGCAGTCGTCTTGCTTTATTTATGCTTAATGTACCCTTTTTGACGTTATTATATTAATTTTGCTTGTTTAATCTTTTTTCATGCCCATTATACTTTTCTTGGGCTCGTTTTACTCTAAACATGCCCATTTTGCTTTAAAAGTACTTGTTTTGCAATTCCAAGGAAATTCCAAACCCCTTATTTGCTTTTCTGATAATCGTTTTATCAGATATCTTAATTTTAAACATTTCATTCAATTAATAAACCTTTTGTGCCTCTCACTTGTTTAATATTGTAGTTTGTGCTCTTGAAATCCTCTGTTTTATCTTTTTTATAAACTAAATCGCTTGTGCAAGTTTTCATTACCTTTGGTTCTTTTCTGGCCCTTTTTCTTGCTTGTTCTCTTAGTTTACCTTCACTGTTAGCTATGCACCTCATAACTCTGAAAAAGCAGTCTCTGGAATCCCAGTTCTGACACCATGCCACTCATCTAGTCAGGATAGAGTAGACAAGTCATTGTGGGTTCTGTTCAAGCAGTTTATTATGTACAAACATCAGGATTGAGGCTTAATAACTTTAACTTCGATAAACGTATAAACAAACTAGCTATTACACTCATACATGCTCACTCTCTGGCTGCACTCTCAAAATGGCACTGAAGCTGGCACTTGCTTGCTATTTATATGCACATACTGATCTTGAAATTCTTCTTAAAGATACAGTACACACACACTGTTCTACAGTATGCATGCACAAGACTGCATACACAGTCCAGTCAATTAAATTTCAATCACCATGCCGGCAGAAGAACACAAGTGGAGCACACAGACAATACCTACTAAATGGAGGGACCAGGCTGATGTCGATCAGACTCCCGAATGATCTCAGAGCAATTCCTGAAAGAATCCCACATAGCCCAAGCCATCTCATCAAAGAAGGTCATCATCATGTCCCTCATCTGTGTTTAGAACACATCAGTCACGACCTCTCTGATCTCCTTCCAAAAATGATCTCTATCATGGCCATGGTGACATCTGCTCCTAGTTGCAGGCAGCATGTCTAAAGCAGGGGCTGGTCCAGGCTCCTCATTGTCATCATTTTAATCACTGTCTTCATCAGATGATTCGGGCAGTGGCCTAGCATGTGCACATCATTGTCTTCAGATTGCTGAACATCCTTGGGTACCATGTTCTGTAAAGATTAATTATAAAACACAACAGAAGAACAAAATGTTTGTCACACAGAAGATTCTCATGATAATCAGAACACAACACAATATTGTTATGATGGCAATTCACACAGGGACTGAAACACAGTCATTATGGACAGAGTTAGCCATGGCTCTATATATCGTACTCTTAAAATGGACAACAGTATTCTTTCCTGATCAATTCTATATGCTTAGACCCACTCACATACATGTGTCATTAGCATTGTAAAAATGTATAAATGGTCAACAAACATGTTTTCCTGTCTGCATACAATGATGTATATGAGGGGACACAGCATCCCATTGTATAAATGAGGAGAAAGATATCGGATACAATTGTGGAAAATAGGCACAACATATGACAATCTTATGAGATAGGCAGCATGGTATTTGGCTAAACACACATCAATATAATGAGTAAAACACTAAAAGCAATGTGATGTTCAGACAAAACAACTGTAGACATATCAGAATGTAATATATCTGTTAATATTAGTATCTCATGTGTACAACTGTATATATTCTGTCCAGAAACAATCAGGAATCAGAAGGCTTACAAAAAGCATTTTAGAACATGCTTGCTGATTATGATCTGCTGCTATCAAATGGGTATCCAGTCAGGTGACAGCCAACCAAGCCTATAGCAGTGTTTGTTGAATAAAACAACCAAATGATTGGAGACAGAAACAATACCAAGGCTGACCTGCAGGGTGTGCTCATTATAACCTGCTGCTATCAAATGTGTACCTGCTCAAGTGTCTGTCAACCTAAGTTACAACAGTGTGTGAGGGTGGTGCAATGCCAATGCTGAAGTGAAGGCTCTACCACACACCCTGCAAAAAGCAGTGCTAACACTGTCACCATAGACTCTCATGCATTCTGTGAAAAGACAGACTATGCACAATGGATCAAACAGACAATACAGAAAGCCATACATCATAAGCAATAACCATAGCACTTACACTTTTATATAAAACATTCACCTTCAAACATGCGTCAGGTACACACAACAAGCTGTTATTTGGGTTGTGGCCATATTGTTAAAAATATGTGCTGACAAAATTGATCAAAAATACAAAATACATCAACATTATACGTTTTATAGACAGTTGTAATGACAGCTACCATTTGTTATTTCACTTACCTGACTGATGCATGATGGGCATTCCTACATTCTAATCAATAAACATGCTATTTTGAGTAATAGAGGCATGTAAACAGTGAAATATGCATATCAATTCAAAATATACATGAAATACTAAATATAACTCTCATTCCATTGCTCTTCAAGCCTGTGATCTGCTCAATACACATCGCTCTGTTCCAAGTGTGGTCCTCATCATCTGAAATTTAAAAAAAAGATTTAATTATTCCTCAAATAACAAGGATAAACATTTCACAACACACTTTGTAGACTCAAAACAGATAGTAATGAACTTTGTAGACTCAAAACCAAATACTAATGCTAGTATTGTTACAAAATGTGTGCTGACAAAATTTATCAAAAATACAAAATACATCATTATACATTTAATATACAGTTGTAATGACAGCTACTTCACTTACCTGACTGATGCATGATGGGTATTCCTGCATTCTAATCAATAAGTGAGTGAATGGGGAAAAAGATACAAAACCATTACTAGTGTTAGAGACAGGTATTTGGAAACACAATGAAGACAAAATAGATAAAAACTATGAAAGAGCATAGGTGATTGAATATACCCCACAAATGGAGGAGATAAAAGATATTGTAACTAAGAATTGGAATATCCTAAAAATAAATCAGGTTATTCAGGAAATCTTGGGCCAGAACAAAGATTCACATTTAAAACAGGAATAAACTTGAAGAAACATTTTGAGGCATGGGGAGATTAAACCTCAGCCAAAGAAGAGAAAGGCACTGTAAAATGTTGTTCTTGTCCCCAGTGCTGTTATATTTATGAGGACAATTACATTGTGTTGTAGAATTATTCAAAAACTAGGGTCAAATTCACAAAGACTGACTGTGGAACTAAAAACGTTGTTTATTTAGCCAGGTGCTCAGGTTGTCTTGCATTTTATGTGGGAAGAACAGAATATAGATTAAGAA
This sequence comes from Protopterus annectens, assembly GCF_019279795.1. Lineage (NCBI taxonomy): Eukaryota > Metazoa > Chordata > Ceratodontiformes > Protopteridae > Protopterus > Protopterus annectens. The sequence goes on from NC_056728.1 coordinate 1,112,594,261, forward strand.
GAAGAATTTACAACCACCAATACAATATTAGTAAGGTAATGAAAACAGTGCTTTATACAACATTCAGTAATATGCCCACATTACAAGAAATGTAAATTTACTATTATGGAAATAGTTAAAGAAAACCCCAGTGGGGAGATAGTAAGGTATTACTGGATATAAGGGAGGTGAAGTGGCAAATTAGGTTGTATATTTTTAACATATTTTTTACATCTTTCAAGCCTCTCACAAGTATTTTATAAATACTATAATTAGTTGAACAGGAATGAATTTTAAAGAAGTTCAATTATTTGGAATGCACCATATATATTTTTAAATAGTTGTATTATGGAGGCAAAACAAGTGCATGCACATTTTTTAAGTATTACTTTTTATGTTTACGTGCTAAGTGTTTATAACTGTGGATTGAATTGCGTGATTTGCTAGATAGGAAATGAGTCCGTTTTTTTTTCAAACCATATCTGTTTTCATCCATTAAAGGGTTAACATGCTCACAGAATTCTGAGATGTCATTACTGAAATAATATAGAAAGGTGGCGTTAATTGTGATACAAGATTGTGAAGAAGTCCAATATTTATGGATGAAAGCACATAATCCTTTATGTTTTAATTGAGTTACTTTATTTTGTTATAGTTTTAATCTGATTTTTTATGCAGAATAAAATGGTAGATTTTCATCAATAGATTATTTAAGTATAGCTGGTGTTACTATCTGGTCTTGGGTTTATTTGTTGCTGAAGTGATGCTACACCTAAACTGTTTGGATATAGTGACATTTTGCAGATGGTTATTCTGAAGAACATCAGTTCATCACAATACTCTGTTGACATTGTAATATTCAGGTCATAACACCTTTGAGCACAGATTGGAAAACATGAGATTCAAACCTGCAGACACAACCTATATTCAAACTCTAATCTTGAGAGTTATCTACCTACCTAACACATTTTAACTGCAAAAGCATGTTTACCTGCTCTGAAAAATTAACAGTAATTGAGATAATCCATTCCTCAGACAGTGTGACAGCATTGTATAACATCCATATTCTGTGAACAGAACCACACATGTTGCTTTACATTATGGACACAGAAAGGTATGTGTATTATTCCTAGTGAAATTTCACATCACTAGTTAAATACATACATCTTCCCTGTCCTTTATTGTAACTGTTAGTGTGCCGATCACAACCCTCAAAGTTGAGTCTGTTCTACTATTGACTTCAGTATATCATGACAAAACAGTCCTTCATAGCATTTTAAACAGAAAAACAATATTAATCTAATACATTGCTCAAACATATAACAGTATTTATCAAGATGTACAGGCCCTGCTATTAAATGTCTGATGTTAACGGAATGTTACTGGTTATGGATACATCAGTAGGAATTCAACAAATGCCCAAGTTATTCACAACAATGCTTAAATTATATATTAATATCAGTAAGTGTAAAATCGTTTGCTAAAAGAATGCTGAAAGACCTGATGAGACTGCACTATACTGGAATTAACTGGAAACAACTGAAATGAGACTGGAACAAAAGTCTTTACCTGTTAATTAGTCCAACTCATGCTGAACAGGTGCCAGTCTCTCCTTTATGGGCCAAGTCTTGTGTACTTTCCAGAATGAATTCTACAAACACTGTACTTCATTTAATAAGACTTTATTAGATGTTCACAATATCCGAATAATGTCTTTATTAACAGTGCTGATAATATTCTGTAGAAATGCTGGGATGCTGGTTAGTAATAACAGTGCTGCTAAATATATCCAAAGTTTCTGCACATATATTCTGATTGTGCTGAATAATATAAACTCAAACAGTCTTTATTTGACTTGTATTCTGTACTCAGGCTCAAGTGTCTGTATTGTAGCTTCCTTTCTAAAATGCTGAATATTTAATATTTTTTGTATGTCAGGCTGAACTAACTAACTGACTTTCCTAACTCTATCTGAAGTATATTTTAATAATACTAAAACCCAGTAATGCTTTACATGCCTCCTTAGCCTTGGTTACCTTGGTTTCCAAGCCTGATCTTGCATGTGCCATTTTATCTAGCCTTCCATTGCTATGTACATCTTTTCCTAGAGAAAGGAACAGAAAAAGAACAGTCTATAGCCTTCCCTTGGGGATTGTTATCTCTTATGCTTGACCAGCAAGGTTATTCTTCCCTTCTGCTTAGCTGTCTTTTCTAAAATGTAATTCTGACACTACATGCCTTATAACTACTTTAAAATGGAATTCCCTAATCTAACAGTTGCCCCTGAGGTACATGATGAAAGTTTACAGGGACCTACATTTGTAGTTACCTTACATTTGTATTTCTAGTTACTGTATACAGCTTTATGATACCTGACTCATAATCTGAAAATGCATTTTATTTGTTAAATAAACATGCAATTTTCATTTTGACCACTAGGTGTCACTTGAGCATTTATGGCCTGTTTTGATTGAATTCTCTTAACGTTATGATTTAATTATAACTAGGCAATTGTTTTTCTTTATCTGGTGAATAAACGTGCAATTTCAATTTTGATCACTAGGCTTGAAGTCTGTTAACTTTATGATTTAATTCCATATTATCTAGATTCATAGCCTTTAGAGTCTTTAAGTCTAAGTTCTGATGTATGAGTGATATATTTAAAACCTGCACATTATTTTGAAAGTGAGTGTCTTAATTCTGTGGCTTTTAAAGCTGATTAAACCAGTTATTTTTTTAACTCTGCTGTCCCAGAAACAACATGGAGAAAATGCCATACACATCCTTAACCTGTCTTTGTGAGTCTTCATTTAAGTTTGACAGAGTATGAACTGTTAACCCTACCTATTTTTCTTTCCTTTCTCTCTATGCTGAAATGGTAAAAAATGACACTGTATATTGTCTATGTTTTTTACCTTATGAACTGCTGCCTTAGTGTACCATGATGCCTTTTCCTGCTCTTCATAGATTTAAATCTTTAAACATTGTATTGTTTAATTCATTTTCTTTTTTATTGTATAGCCTATCAAGCATGATGGCTATTTTCTAAAAGACTAACTGAAATCAGCACTAAAGGAATAACTTTATAATTGGTCTTGAAGCATAATTACCATATATTGTATTAATTTGTGTCTATAAAATCTCATTTAGATTTGCTAATGATGCTACTTACTTTTTTAATTTTTATGTGCTGTAATAGATGTCTGCCTCCTAAATTTGTGTCTGAATATTCTATTAAGATTTGTCAGCTATAATAGTTTACTAAAACATATGCTTTCTGTATTTTAGGTGTATACCTTTGCATTTTCTTTTATTGTCTTTTTAACTATTTGACTAATGTACAATAATTATATAAAGTGTACTGTAATCTGTAAATTAATTAATAAATTAAGCATGCCCTGTTATGTCTTGACTTTATTGAATAACTAATACTACCTATTCTTTAGATAACTTGTAATAACTTAATAAGTCTGTAATAAATCTGTCACTTGAATAATGTGAAGGATGATGTAGTAGAAATGTATGACGTAATAAGCCTGTTAGAAATAATTCTGTTACTTTACCCTTAAAACTAACTGAATAATGTGAAGTAACTGAATATTATTCTTTGATTCTAAAATTTGACTGAAATGTACTATACTGAACACATAACTGAGTATGAATGTCATATTCTGAATTTTGACTGAAATTTGGTACATATTTATATTGAACATCTAAAATAGCTGTGTATATTCTAAAACCTAACTAAACTAATACTAAAGGAATATCTTTTGCCAGTGTTACCTAAACACAGATAAGAACATAACTGAAAATTGGTAAATGTTATATTCTGAAAACCAAACTATTAGTACCTTTTCCTGTCAGTATTGTCTGAACGTAAACTGAAAACTAGTACTGTTGTACAATTGTCTGAAAACATGAGAACATTTTGACAGTGTTACCTGAACACAGATAAAAAATAAAGTGAAATCTGTTATTGTTATATTCTGGAGACTAAACTATTAATATCTTTTTATCGGTATGGCATGAACATAGATAAAAACATAAACTGAAACTAGTACTGTTATATAACTGAAAACATACATACTTGCTTTAACTCACACATTTTCATTTTAAACAAGCATTGAAGAAATAACTGAACTACATAGGCAGTCAACTTCTGCACCATAGCTCTTGCCAAATTTTACTCTGCATTGTCACTGATATGGTAAAGGAAGGCCAGCTTTAATGTCAAAGTATCCTTTTTATAGTTAGGCATTTTAAATCTCTTCTTTTTATCTCTTATGCAAGGCTGGGTGGATAAAGTTTTTGATTGTATTCAGTATTATGTCCTTAAAGTAACAGTTGCACCTTTAACAATTATAAATTGATAACACTGATTGTTGCTCTGATTTTCTTTACATTTTCCTGCATGAAATAAACATTTGCAGCTTTAACAACTATAAACTGCTAGCACTGCTTGTTGCCCTAACTTTATTTATTTTTCTGCATGAAATAAACTTTTGCTACTAATAAAGTTTTGCAAGTCTGTAAACAAACTGATAACCTTAAAAGAAACTAAAATAGTAATTTAACACTGTGCATTTTTGCACCTGTATAAAATTAATCTTAACTGCTGAACTTTTTACATTTACTCTTATGATACTCAGATTTTAACATACTGTTCTGTGAGGGAAACTCCACCCACTGTCCTACGATAGCCATTTCCTTAGCTGATGTCATTTAACTTTTTAACTTTTTAATACTACTGAATGCTGCAAGAATGTATCATTACTGTCTACTATTTTCTTGGATAAATAGTAAAAACTGTAAATGCATTAAATTAATCTTCACTTAAACTGCCTTACGGCATACAGTACTGTCCTTAATTCAGTTTGCTAAGCTGGCTGTAATCTGATCTGGTGTCCTTGGTAAACTGCAATTTTTGTATGAAATATATACAGTCTTAAACTGATTACATAAATACATTTATTACCAGATTTAAACTGATCTGATTTTGGAAGTTTACTTGTTTATTTTTCATAACATAAGAGTTGAACCTGTGGCTTTATTGACACATAATATTCATGATGTACTGTTTTTATGCATAGGATTTGAATTCTTGACTGTATTGTCACTTTTACAATGTAGCATTGACTTTTACATTCTGTAAACTAACAAACATTATTTAATATTTGTGAATGCCTTTTTGTCTCTGTCTGTATTAAGATATGGTTTATGCATTGCAACACTTTAATGCAAAGCTTTTAACTAATGACTGTTAAACAAAACAATAACACAAAAAATTCATTTGCCAAATCTGTAACTGTAAACCCTTTATTCTGCGAATTAACTTGATTGTCATTTCTGATATACCTTACACAACATAGATGCATATGGTTACCCTTTTTTCTAACTGGCCACACCCAATATGTCTTTCTGAGCACTTTGCTTGTGTCAGCTGAACTGGAATTTATTTTATCTTTAAACCATAAATCTGCATGTTCCTGTCTTAACCAATTTTTCAAATTCTTACATTTGCAAAAATCTTGTTACTGAAGTCTAAAACAGCATATAACTCTGATGACATGTTCATAGCTAGTACAGAGCTGTTACACTTTGAACTGTTAGCTGCTGTAATTTTTGACCCTTTAAATCCTGACAAAACTGCATTTGTGTCCTCTAATAAAGATCTATGTGTAACTGAAGCTGATTTGTCTGTATTAATCAGTACATTATTCCATAAATTTTCTGTAAAAATTGAAATATTGTCATTTCTTTTAATCTTAGAAAATGACAGATAAATGCTCTGGTTTGGTAGTGGACTGCCACACCCTTTATAGACAAGCTTAAAATCCAAGACACAACAACAACATAGAATTACAACACTGACTCTGGCTATGGAATGTGTTATTTCTTTACTTTGTTCTGAAACTTAGTTTGCAATGAAGCCTGTATATTATTCTCCCTCAATACAATATTTGCACTGGCTTGTACACTGATGTTTTTAACTTTGTACTTGAAATTACATGTAAACAAGAATGTATTGCATTCTGAACATTTGTATTTGAAACTGTACTACTACTTAATTCTGCATGTTGAATTGTATGTGCAGAAGAATTTGTGTTATTTAAATTTGAAACTATACTGATAGAAGCTGACTCATTATGCAAATGGTTTGCTGTAGCCTGCTTCTGTGATTTAACCCTTTTATGTCTAGAAATATTTAACATGTATTTATTAACATTTATTGACCGGGAAAGTCCACTGGGCCATTGACCCATTTTCAGTGGAGGCCTGGGGAGAAAAGCTCCACAGTAATACATTCAAAAATATAGAACATTAAGACATTTAAAAATTTAAAAAACATTTGCACATTATATACCATTGTGGTAGTACATTCAACATAGAACATTTAAAATGAACATATTTATAATTCCATATTCAGAAAAAAATTCTCAGTAGGTTTAGAAGCAAGAAAGAGAGTAAAGTCAGGCAGTAAAGGGCAGAAGTATATATTGAGGTAAATTGTGAGTGTCACACAGGATAGTTTAGCATAATTTCTGAAGTAATAACCTTTAACTTTAAAAGAACATTTCAGGAACACAGGCTTTTAATCTGTTTTACCCAGTTTTTAACTCTAAATCAAACATTTACTGGTGTCTTAACTGTAGAAGTAATACTTGCTTGTTTATACAAGAGGTATTAAAATTACTTTTAAAATATAAAGCACAACACTGAATCAGTATCTGGCAGAAAACACTTTAATAAAACAAAAAACAGAAGGAAGATGAGTGCTTTCGCAACTGATGTTGCTTCTTCAGATCTAGTGTTAAACATGAATCACAGCATTTAAGTACAAACCAATCAAACACATTAATTAAATCCAATCAATGTGTTTAATGGTAATGTCCTCTTAAAACCAGCTTTGAGATCTAAGGCTTTAAAACATCACACTGTAAACTTGAAAGTCAGTGTTGATAGCTGTTAACTGGCTAACGTATTTCATTTTCTGAATGAACACTGTTCAAGTCTGTTGATTTAGTGCTGGTTTGTTGAAGTTTTTTGAGGCTTTTGCTGAAGTAAACATTGGTGCTCTGCAATTTGTCTAACAGCTGCAATTACTGTATGCAGAGGTCATCTGCTCTGGCTGTTTTCTGTATGAAGTTTATTAGTGGTGTCTTACCAAAAGGTGTGCTCTGTAAGGACTAACTGTAGTGATGTCGGTTGTGGTTTTATTCTGTATGGAGTTTACAGTCTCCCATCTGGAAAAGCACTGGTGTGCCAATGAAAAGGTTGTTATGAAACATTTGCTGTAGTTACTGATATACTGGAAAAAGGGTCACTGTAAGCTGTTAATAAAACCTTGAAGTTAAGCTGGCTGCTGCAGTAAAAACTGTACTTGAAAGGGTTACTCACTACAGCTGTTTCTGTCGAAGTTTGATGAAATATCGAATGAAACATCAGTACTTGTAGTGTGACTGCTGATAAGGTTGCTCTGAAGGAAACATTTTTCTGTAGATTGCTCTGCAGTTGAATGAAAAACTGCTCTTCTGTAGATTTGTCTGTAGAACAGACATATTCCGACTGCTGATGCAAGGTTGCTATGGGGTTTCGGGACTTACTTTAACTGTTTTAACCCATTAATAGTGGCTCAGCATTGAAAGATTTGATGAGACTGTACCATACAGGAATTAACGGGAAACAACTGAAATGAGACTGGAGCGAAAGTCTTTATCTGTTAATTACCCAAACTGATGCTGAACAGGTGCCAATCCCTCCTTCATAGGCCAAGTCTTGTGTACCTTTTAGAATGAATTCTCCAAACACTGCAGCTCATTTAATAAGGCTTTATTAGATGTTGACAATATCCAAATACTGTTTTCATTAACAATGCTGATAAACAATAACAGTCTGTAGAAATGCTAGGATGCTGGTTAGTAATAACAGTGCTGCTAAATATATTCAAAGTTTCTGCACACATATTGCTATTGCCCTGATTAATGTAAACTGAAACAGTCTTTATTTGACCTGTCTTCTGTACTTAGCCTCAAGTATCTGTATCGTAGCTTCCTTTTTAAAGTCCTGGATATTTAATCTTTTCTGTATGTGAACATGAACTAACTGACTTCCCTAACTGTATCTGAAGTATATTTTAATAATACTAAAACCCTATAATGCTTTGCATGCCTTCTTAGCCTTGGTTACCTTGGTTTCCAAGCCTGATCTTGCATGTTCCTTTGTATCTAGCATTCCATTACTATGTACATCTTTCCCTTGAGAAAGGAACAGAAAAAGAACAGTCTGTAGCCTTCTCTTGGGAATTGTTATCTCTTATGCTTGACTATCAAGGTTATTTTTCCCTTATGCTTAACTGTCTTTTCTAAAATGTAATTCTGACACGACATTTCTAAACCTATTTTACCTTTTAATCTGCCTAATCCCTAATAAGTACTTTAAATTGAAATTCCCTAATCTAACAAATGCTATGGTTTTATGAAATCAGTATAATAGTTTAAAATATATGTGTCCCCTTTCAAAAATGAACACACAGCACATAAAGTGGAGTCGTGCTGGTCTGCATTCTTACAAACTGAGCCACACTCCGCACATGCTCCTTGCAAACAACTACTGCTTTTCAAAGACTGCTGCTCAACAACAGATGTTATTAGGCTATTACAGATTTTGTCATTATTCATTGAAAGACTATGTCAGTGAGTTGTTACCATGCACAGCATTAATAAAAAGTATTGCAACATATTTTTTGTAAAAAAAATTATATGGATGAAGTTAGCCAAGATAAAAGGTTCCCTATGTTGTTTGGAACCCACACCATGCCAAAATCTACATGTGCTGGTTAGCTGTTTTACAGGCTTTTATTGTAGAAAACAGGTACAGTATGTATTTCTTAGAAATACGGCGATGAACAGCAAAATACAGAAAATGCACACAATTTTAAAAACTCTCATAGTGAAGACATAATAGCTATCAACACATAACTCAAAAATGAACTCAAAAACTAGCTCAAAAATTATGTTTAGCCAATGGTACAGGCATTCATTTTTACATTTAATAATTGTGTCTATGTACTTGTGTAGGAATAATGATGTAAATAAGTCATATATGTCTTACACCTTGTAATAGTCCAATATGGCATTAAGAGGGACTATCATGGAAAACTAAAGAAGTTGTCTGCAGCCTAGGGGCTGTAGGCATTAGTAATGCATGAAGATGGTGGCTATGTGACATTATGCAGTTATATGTTGTAAAACATATATACATTTTCAAAGGACATAGTTAAGATTATTATTTAATTATTAAATAAATTAGCAAGCTAGGTATTGTACCCAGAATCAAGAGGGCAGTAAGTGCAAAATCCACTGAATTATTCACACAAGCTAATTCCCACAGCTACTAAAACATTGTTATAAACACATCTGTATGATATATGATATATATGGCTTGAATAGTGGACTATAATGGAAAACTATGAAATGTGCAGTCATCCGCAGCCAAGGCGCTATAGACATCAGTGATGTGCAAGGACAGTGGTTATATGAAATTGTGTAGTTAGATGTTGTAAAGCATATGTACATCTTCAAAGGAAATAATTATGGTTATTATTATATAAAATAACAACACGGGTATCAAACCCACAGTCAAGATGGCAGTATCTACAAATTCCACTGAATTATCTCCACAAGCTAATTCACAAAGCAGCTAAAACTTGTTTATAAAAAATATATATGTTAAGTATGGATCAAATAAATGTGAAATCCATAGGAATTCTAAGGAATGCATAAAATATTGATACTTAGTAAAGGGACAGGCTGCCTCCGCACCTTGTCAACCCACCTTCGAAGCTCAGTTGCATTCCTCCAGTGCAGCTCATCACAGCTGTGACAAACCTGCACTCTAGTGTGGTAGATCCCCATCACCTGTCAGTGCTCCCTCTCGATCTACTTCCACACATTGATCATGGTGAAGTTCCTGGGCCTAGGTCTCATCCTCTGCTCTAATCCAGTGAAGACCCTCAATATCTGGGTCATCTCTTCATCAGTCCAGTTGGGAGCACAGACATATCTCATCCTTCTCGAAGTCGCCATCATGATTTTCAGTTGTTGGAAATCTGAAAAACTCAAAAACAGAGAAATGCTCACTGAGGTACCGCTCAGTTCACAGTCACTAATGGTCTGATCAGTAAATGTATCAAAATCAATATTTGACAGTAGCACTGATGTCATGTTCTAAGATCATTGAAAGATAACGGGCACATTCCACACATGATACAATTTATCGATACCTATTGGGTGTTTATGTGGTATACCTGGTTGTTTCACTACATAACCGTGATTTATGTGGATGTGCATGAATGTAATTCCAACAACTTGAATTTTAATTAACCTTATTAATTATTTATGGCACAAATGGTACATAAAGCTGTGTGCACACAAGGTGCGCTTTGATTCTGTGAGTCTGAGTGAGAGGTACATTGGCAACTGGTGGAATTTCTGTAGTTGTAATTAGTACATCTGTTAAAATTATTTCAAAAGGTACATATTTAAAGGCAAATTTAATCAAAATGTTAATTTTAACAGAATTTGTTAAAAGTTCCTGGAATCATGTTTCTGGAAATTTACATATAACAAGTGTTGTTGTTCTAAATAGTTTGATTCAGTCTCATATGCAGTTGTATAGACAGACTTTCACTCCAAATAATAACAGCATATGAAGAAGGATTTAAGGATCATCCACAATTCTGACTGGTAATTCCTTGTACTCTGTGGTCAAACTACAGAAACCTATAATTACAATGGTATCCATATTTAGTATGTGATGTTGATATTTCTTAAATCATGTTTCTTAAAACAGTGATAAAACATTTGCTGTTGCTGTTATGGATATGTGTTCAGTGGTGCTTTTTAACAAAGGTGTTATCACTGCTGTCTCAATTTACTATGGATCTGTACTGCCTATGCATCCTGAGGTATTCTGATGCATTCCATAAGTTGTTTAATTTTTAATTGATGTAGCATTTTAAAGTGAAATGCAATCAGACTCTGCTGGCATGATGCTCCTGTCTTTGGACATTCCTTCAACATATATGTAGCCTCAGGGTTGAATCCCAGTCGAGAATTGTATAAATAGTGCAAGTTACGTTCATTTGACAGATGTTGATTGAAGGCATTGTTAACACTTTTCATATGTCAAGTTAGTATTTATCACAGACATTGTTATACAGATCTTTGCATTGCACAGGAATGCATAGTGTTTATTTTGACATATGCTGTTCCAAGAATCAAATGCATAAATTTGCTCAACCATGATTATTATCTGTGTATCAATGTTTTTCAGATGGCCAACCATCCTAGGCTTGACAAGTTTCCTCCCAGGAAAATGCCATCATCATTGATGCTCTCCACCAACATGAAAGGGGATTCCTAGGCTATTCAGGGGATACTATGTCAAGAAATGAAATCTGGACAGACCTCACCAACATGATCAATGCAATCGGAGGCCACAACTAATCTCTTGAGGCATGTAGACATAACTGCTCAGACATGATTCATCATGCAGTCAACAGAGTGACACACTATGAAAGGTCAAGGGATGCCACTGGTGGTAGATCACCACTGACCCCCCCCAATGAAATCACAGTTTTTTTGGGCCTCACTGCATAAAGCAAGAGGGGAGTAATGAATCCCTAGAGGTGGAATTGAAGGTGGGATTCCAGGACAGACATGTATGTATCCATGTCCGGTACAAAGGTGTCTATTTTGACACTTACTGCATATTGCTTCAGCATGCACATTCATTTATACCTGTGTTTGATTTACAGCAGCAGAGTTGAGTCATGAACACACTTCCACACAAAGTGAGAATGATTAACCTAAGTATAATTACATATATTGGTAGATCTGAGTTACAGGCAAAGCAATGCAAACTACAGATGTAATGTTTGTTGCATTAATATTCACAGGTCCATCTACTTTGGGCTTAGAGAAGGGAACAACAGGTAAATATCTCTGTACTGTTGTTGTGCATACTGCCTTGTCAGTTCCCCCACCTCATGTAATGGCACTGCTGTTTACTGCTACATTTTTGTTTCTATAACCTTGAACATTGCAGGTACATCTAGTGGTGGGCAAGCCATACATTATCAAGTGCAGAGAGACCATTTATGTTACAGTGACATTGTAAGAGCTTTCAACAATGTTTAGCATACATGATGACTGAAATCCTTGTCAATATTTGTCATTACAGGCCCTCCTGCTGTACAGTTGCAACATCCATCACATGAGTATTTGCAGCCCATACTACTGTGTTGTATATGTGATGACGTCTGTATTTACTTTGATAACACCATGAATATGCTGTCTTTCTCTTCCAGGATCCACAGTACAAACCACAACATCTACACAGCAGAAGTCAAGTGCACATACAAGTGGTATGTGTATGTCACACATTCAGTAGTATTTAAGTGTGTTCACTTGCTAAATATTATGAATGATATGATCCATAATGCCTTTTTTTGCCTACACTAGTTGAAGTTCAGCACAGGAGATAAACAGCATCCCATAAATGTTTGCCATGTGTGCTGTTATGTTTTTATGCATGACATATGTCATTTATGTGGTGCATGTTAATATATGGTATGTACGTTCTGTGAAACATGCATACAGTAGACTGCAAGTGAAGTCAGCAGTATTTGTAATATTGCAGTGAAATATATACGCCAATCACCTTTTATATTCATCATGTTCTGTAAGCACATTATTCTGGTCTGTGTCTTTGTATCTTGTAGCACTGTCTTTATCCTTCAGCAGCCTGTCCAGTGACCATGGTGTTATTCATGATGTGGCTCAGCATGATAGTATGACCCCTGGCACAGAGGACCTTGAGTTGTTTGGACAGTCCATCTGTGAGGTTGACACCGATGTTGCACCAGATGTATCCTCAGATATGAAAGTCCAGCTGATGCATTCAGAGGATGATGACACAATGGATGTAGAACAGGGTGAGGCCATTGATTAACATACCACATCTGGAAGCACTGCTGCTGGCAGATCCACACAACAATCAGACCCAGGGTATCACAGTAGGTGTAGGTGAGCAGAAGTTGGTCATGGCCAAGTGTCAGAGGGTGCAGGCAAATGAAGTGGAACAGATATGGCATCTTTCAGATGTCAACATGCTTGCCCATGCCACAGATCGTGTGGTACACTGGCTATCCATTATGCATGGACAAGAGCGCAGACACAGTCAGATTATGGCTGCATTGGCTGATCAGAGAGACTGCTAGCTGTGGCAGAGTCAATGGAAAACCTGGTCTCTATAGAACTGCAGCAGTGTCGTACTGCAAATGGTATTTTGCATTCCATGACTATGCACAGCAGATTGCAACCTGCGAGAGGCAGGCCACCTAGCTGCAGAACCACCATTGGCCATTATGAATCCCTGTCTGTGGTCCATCCTGCACAGATGTCAACTGCTGGTACATATTCTGAGGTCCTGCCAGTTAAAAGGCCTTCAACTAGCAGTCATACTCCTTCATTTGAACATGGTGTCATACCCCAACTATCTCCTCTGTGGAGCAACCAGGACAGGATGTATCTGTACTTGGTTGTGGCAAGGCGATCTGTGTGACACATCAGCAAGGTCGACCAAGACTGTGTTAGAATGTTTCCAACAATGTAATACACACAGCTGTCTCATATTATTTCAATATCACTGTACAGTTATATGTGATTCTGAAATAAAAATGTCTGCATGACGACGTGCATGATTTGTCCTTTTTCATGTTATACTATTGTACAGATATGTAAGTGACACTGATGTGTGTCTCTTACTGTTTAACATACAGTGATAAAACAAACTTCAGTGTGTATGCATACCTGTGTCAGTTGTGCCCTGAGTTGATGTTTTTATTTTTGGCACATTTGCACATGTTCATGTTGGAATATGTTATGATTATGTTATGTGTGATACTTAGTATTTACATCTAATGGGTATTTGTCTGTGTACTCCTGTACTTGTGGCTTGTCATGACTCAAATGTGTGAGTCAGATGCTGCTGTGTAGCCTGGGCCTGCACTCATGGTCACACTCTATGTTGCCTACGCCTGTGACTTCTGTCCCCTATGTCCTCCTGCTCCTCCAATAACTATGGGATGTCCTCTTCAGACATTTGTGGTTATTGCGGTAGTTCGCCCATACCTGCAGCTTGAAGATCCCATGTGCTCTTGTTACCATGTTGTTATCATTTGTTCTGCCTTCTCAGGTTTGTTTTACATTGCGCCCCAAGATGTATAATAGATAAACTCTCTCAACTAGGTATCAATCCATATCTTACCAGATGGGTAGCAAACAGGCTCCCTGATAGAACCCACCTTGTCAAAACAGGGGAAGCCACCTCAAGCAGTAGATCAGTAACAAGCGGTGTATCCCAGAGATCGGTCTTGGAGCCTCTGCTGTTTGGGATATACTTTCCTGAGGTGTAGGTCAAAATGAGTGGGATATGGCTGACCAAGTTTGCAGATGACTGCAAGATGGGTGCTGTCATCAATTCACCTAGCGATGTAGACATCCTCCATGAGGGTCTCACCCAAACAAATGAGTGGTGCTAGAAACATGGCCTCAAGCTGAATGCCAAAAAATGCATCATCATCCCCTTTGGGGAGAGTGACATCACCACAAATTATCACATTGATAATAAGGTCCTAAGCACGCAATCAGTCATGATGGACTTGGGCACCCAGGTTGATAGCAAACTGACTTTTGGCCACCGTATTGCCTCCATTGTATGGAAAGCTTTCTACATGGCCCACCTCATTAGTAAGAGTATTTCTTCCAAGACAAGGTGGTAATAACATCCTTGAATTCCTCCCTTATAAGACCCATTATTGAGTACAATGGCCCTTTCGGCATGTACCTCACAAAGCACATGCAGCAACTGGAAAGACCACAGAGCTCCTCACCAGGAGAATCCAGGGCCTCAAACATCTACCCTACACAGATAGGCTAAAAGCTCTGTCCCTCTACTCAGTCTCCTACAGACTCCTCAGAGGTGATCTGTGTCTGGCATATAAAGAGATCTCAGACCCCATCCTGATGGGACTGCTGCATATCCATAAGTCAAGCTCTACTCAAGTAACCTGCACGTGCAACCTCAACCTGGCTTGTGACATCAATAGGACTTGTTGGTGGGACAGATTTGTGTCCCAGAGACTCACCATTTTTTGGAACTGACTCCTTCTCCATGTCAGAGTGCCTCATTGATCCTTTTTACGCACAACCTGGATAACTGGATGGGGAACAGAAAATACACCCCTAGGATTCCACCTATGTCCCTGCTGGACAATGGCATAGGGTGCTGACTTGTTGGAACATGGGCTAAATTATTGGCTAAGCTTGTAAGGGCCTCAGGGCCACTAGCCTAGTAACTTCCTATGATTATGATCCCGTGTATCCAGACATCTGAACCTAGCTTTCAGTACACTAAAAACATGATCTGTGGTGTTTCTGATTGTTGCATGTGTTCTGTTGTAGGCCTCCTATGCAGGATTGGATGGTTCACAATAGGGGGTCATTAGGCATGGCTCAAGATGATAACCACATTCATTTGTTGTAGGGAACAAAAACACTTTTGTTCAGACTCGATATTGTTGAGATGGGGATCCTTAACTTACATACTAGCTGTGTTCCTATACTTAACCAGAAACAATGCCTCCAGAATTTCACCTTGCTGGAATGCAGCCCTAAATCCACTTTCCCTCCAAATGACAGCATCATGGATACTTTCAGGGTGTGTTGCCATGAGGTCTGTTATGCTGCCATCTGATTATGATTCAATGTAGTTGCAGTTGCTCATTGTAAATCAGATTGAAAGGGAAACATTCTTTGGGTTACTCTGTAAGTAAGAGGTGGTGTTCTTTTCCTAGAGTTTCCTAAGGAGGCTTAGTATTGACAAAAAAATCAGAGATGTTGATGGAAACTGCATTCCAGTATCAGATTATCAAAAATGCAGCTGTAGCAACACCCTCATATACTTTAAACTGGCCATGTGTAAAATGGCCAATATATCTGTATTAACAATGTGAAACCTTTCAAGTACTTGGAGTGCCTAAATACACCATGTGTACAATCAAAATGGCCATGAGTGATCTGAATGGAGTCCGCAATAACAGTAAAGTTAATATCAGTGGTTAAAATCGTGTCTGTTAGAAATTACTTCCTTGAATAAATTGCCAGTTGTATTTGTTGTCATTTTAAACAGGAATTTAAGACATCTTGGAAAAGAAAGACTGCTAGATTTCATGTCTACAATTATCCCCAGAGTCATAAATAAAATGCGTGGAAATTAATAGAAAAATTTAAGAAAACTGCTAAAGAGAGAAGGCTTACCAACAAGCCCCTACAATGCATGCAAAATTGTGCCTTGTTTACTTTTTATAATGCTATACATCCAGCTACCAACATTACACCAGCAGTATTGTTTCAGAATAGATACTGTGTTTGAAATGGAACTAGAGAAGGGGAAACTGAGAAATGTTGTCACAGATTGGAAAGTACTGTGCAAGACTATAAGACAGGCAAATGAAAGTGGGTTACAGTTTTGCAAGGGATGGAATCCAAGGGTATCGACACACGTGGCCTCAACCTGGTCTGTGACATCAACAAGACTTGTTGGCAGGACAGATTTGTGTCACAGAGACTCCCCTATCTATGGAATAGACTCATTCTCCACATCAAGTAGAGTACCTCTTTGCCTCTTTTAAGCTCAACCAGGATAACTGGATGGGAAACAGAAAATATTCCCCTGAGATTCCACCCATGTCCCTGTTGGACAGGGGCATCAGATGCTGATTTGTCCAAGCATGGGCAAAACTCTTGGCTAGGCTTATAAGGGCCCCAGGGCCAATAGCCTAGTAACCCCCTATAAATTTATTCTTCTAGCTTTTCCCAGTTAGGGATCACCACAGTGGATCACCTGTCTGCTCATGATTGGCAGTAGAGTTTTATAGTGTCGGGTTGCCAGCCCGGCGCTCAACCTTCCATGGAAGGCACACACACACACACACACTCACAGCAAGGGCCAGTTTAGAGTGTCCAATCCACCTACAGCATGTCTTTGGAATTTTGAGGAAACCAGATCTCCCAGAAGAAACCCACATGACCACAGGGAGGCACCCCAACTGAGGATTGAACCAGAGAACCTCTTGCTGTGAGGTGACAACACTAACCACTTCACCACTGTTGCCGCCCCTCCTATGATTCTATGATCCTATGAAGAGCTGACAGCAGTGAGAATACCTGTATGTTTAAAATATTCCATTATACTAACTAAAGTCTGAAAAGGAATTCATTAAAATCAGGAAACAAATCAATAGGAGCTTACCCATACAAAAAAACTAAACAAAGGTTCACATTCCATAAAAAAATGTGGGGTGGAAGGAGAACACAGAAGAGAAGGACCAGCAGGACCAAGAATGACAGCAACAAAAGGGCCACCCGTGGGAAAAAAACTCAAGAGTGAAGTATGCAAGGATATAGAGAGATAAAGGGACATGCACAAAACAGGCAACCAAATTGCAAAGAATAAACTTAGATAGCAAATAGAAGGAAGCACGGAGAAAGATGTCAACAGTAAAAGAAATGCTGTAGGCAGCAAGGAATCTAGCTAAAAAGATTATGCTGAATGGATGAGTAAGAAGGTGACAAAGAAGCAAGAGGGCTTGCAGTAAACATAGAGAAATACACGTAGGAAGATGTATATTGAGAGGGTGCTAGAGATAATGATGCACATTGTTGAACTCCATCAGAGCAGGAGAAACTGGACAGATTCAAACAGGATCACAATAAAAGAGGAACTGCAAATCTAACAAAAAAAATCTACAGGCAGAGGTGGAAAAGGAATAAGATGATCCAGAACCTGAGAGACCAGACACCTAAATAATGACTGGTAAAGCAAACTATTTCCTGTTATTGTTTTGTAATCTTTAAGAAGTGAATTTTGCATGTAGCATGCAGGTCATATATTCAGGTGAAGTATGTAATCTTAGTGCAACAGTCTAAGCAAAACACTTTCAGGATGAAGGGATGTAATCAATAAACAGTAAAGCTAAAACTAACACAGTAATTAATTAACACATTAAAATATTTGCACTCCCAGGGACAGAAGCCAGTCAAACAAAATGATTTGTATATAAATTCAGTAATACAAGAAAAAATATACAACTTGTCCATCATATTCAATCTGGAGAGATGCTGGTAGGCAGAAAGCAACTGCAATAGGCACATACTAACATTACTGCATCTCTTGTTCAAAATCATCGAATCACAATGCTGTACATAACAAGTGAACAACACAAATATATGTGTTTAAAGTAGCTATATATATATATTCATAATCTCGATATTCTGAAATACCAAATTTCAGAATACCGAGATTAGAATACCGAATGCCTGGAATCGCGAAACACCAGAAGCGCGAAATTCAAAATACCGAAGTTCTGAGCTTCTGGTGTTGCGGTGTATGAATGGATGTAAGTGCAGGTAAATTTGTATGAGTGTGTAGATTATGTGCTGTAGTGTATGTTAGTGTGTGTTTTGGTTGTGATGTGTGTGTGCATGGGGCTGTGAAATGTGTGGGTGTGAATTGCCTTTGTGTGTGTGATTGTGCGGTCTTGGAGTTAGAATATTTAAGTAGGTTAGTTTTGTTTGTGTGTAGGAGGCAGTTGCGTGTATGTGAGCGTGTGTATGTAAATGTCGGGTTCGGAGCTTCTGGTGTTGCGGTGTATGAATGGATGTAAGTGCAGGTAAATTTGTATGAGTGTGTAGATTATGTGCTGTAGTGTATGTTAGTGTGTGCTTTGGTTGTGATGTGTGTGTGTGTGCATGGGGCTGTGAAATGTGTGGGTGTGAATTGCCTTTGTGTGTGTGATTGTGCGGTCTCGGAGTTAGAATATTTAAGTAGGTTAGTTTTGTTTGTGTGTAGGAGGCAGCTGCATGTATGTGAGTGTGTGTATGTAAATGTCGGGTTCGGAACTTCTGGTGTTGCGGTGTATGAATGGATGTAAGTGCAGGTAAATTTGTATGAGTGTATAGATTATGTGCTTTAGTGTATGTTAGTGTGTGCTTTGGTTGTGATGTGTGTGTGCATGGGGCTGTGAAATGTGTGGGTGTGAATTGCCTTTGTGTGTGTGATTGTACGGTCTCGGAGTTAGAATATTTAAGTAGGTTAGTTTTGTTTCTGTGTGGGAGGCAGTTGTGTGTATGTGAGTGTGTGTATGTAAGTGTCGGGATTTTGAATTTCGCGATTATGGGCAGTCAGTATTGTGGTGTTTCGGCTTTATGATCTCGATATTCTGAAATTCGGTATTTCAGAATTTCGGGATTATAAAGTGAATCCATATATACATATATAATGGGTCTAAAGTGCAATGTGAGTAATCCCTACAATAATCATCAGTAACAGGCTATGCAAGACTGCGTTAAGCAAGGAATGGAAGTATACAAAATAACCAGAACTGATTTAGGGGAGAGAAGACACGAAGGGAAAGCATGCAGATCACAAGGAAAATAGGAAGAGCAGAACAGATGACAAACTTAAAAACAGATGGCAATGTTCCCCGTGCACAAGATGAATAGGAGAGGGAAGACTGGGGAAAGCGGCAAAAAGACAGGTGATGAAATGGGGACAGCACACCACAGAGCATACCACTCAACCTCTAAGCACAAGCCAAAATAATGGGGGAACACACAACCAAAATCAGGGAACGATTTTAAATATTAGTTCCATAAATGTATAAAGTTGCATATAATTTCTGAAAGAGTCTGACTCAGATATATGTAATTTTATAGGGGCACTAATCCTCAATGATTGGCCAGAAAACCACAAATTTTATGAAGGACAGGTATGAAACAAAAATATGGACATTCTGCGAAAATCTGGGCAACTAAGAAGTATGCCAAGAAGTATTCCTTGTTTGTGGGGGGCTGAATATAGCTAAACACCAGGGAGGAACCCAAGTACAGTAATGTTTATGAGACCAAGAGAGGGGAGGGTGGATAGGGGCACTAAAACAGAAAGAGAGACAGACAGAAAAACACCATTTTATGGAACATTTAGGACTGCTTACATGCAAATTTGAAAAGAAACAAAAGTGATATGGTACTAGAACAGGAGATGAAATTAAAAATCAGTGAATGTAGTAAAGTATTCTTCCCAAATATCCCAAGGGTGAATGTAACCACAAAGCAATGGGGGAAATAAGGACTGGCAATATTTGCTCAACAAATGATCACTAGCGATGACAGAAAGAAATGTAGAGGAGTTCGGAAGGCAGATGGATTATCTGGTCAAATGAATAACTGGGAATATAATATGCACCAAACCATGAAGAAGGGGAATTTACATAAGATGCTTTTGTGAAGTGGATATCTACAGCTCAAAATAATATGGAGAATTTTATATCACAGTGGAAACCCAAAAATAAATGATTATTTGACAAGTAGGAGCTATAGTAAAAGAAAATGAATGGGAGTAAAAGGGGGGGAGGAATATTTAGAAGAAGGTGCACTCAAAAAGAAAAATTCCACCTTTATCAGAAACTACTTAATACAATCCAAAAGAGTAGATAGAGTCTTAAGGTGCAAAGATGTAGCAGAACAAACAGAAAAGCTGAACATTATGGAAACAAATATCTATGATATCATGTTGCAGTCAGAACAGAGCTAAACATAAGGCATGGAACAGTGAAAGAGATTAGATGGTGATGGAAGAGCGTAAGGGGAAGATACAAGAAACAAAGTACATGCTGAGACTATTCATTGATGAAAGGATTTATTTATTTATCGTTTATTGACTGGGTTAGTCACATTGGGCTAGTTGTCCCTTATTCAGCGGAGACCTGGTTATTTATACTACTAGGGGAAATTTGACCAGGGCATCTGAGAACTTTCCCTACCCTGGAGAGACAGCAGAGGATGTAACTCAGAGTGCTGATAGCACAAAAGCTGTTGTTGCTGAATAAAAGTTTGGAAATGGCAGAATTGCTACCAAATGGCAAAGTAAATGTTAAAATGGTAAAGACCAAGTCCATATTAGAGGAGAGGAAGAGAAAGGAGCAGGTGAATGTAACAGAGGAGATGGGGCACAATTCGAAAGAGTTATTTCAAAACAGGTTGTTTGAGGGTGAAATGGAACAGCAGAATTAATGTATTGTTACAACCCTCCAGTCCAGACGGTTGTGGGATGATGATTTAGAGAACATGTTGAATCAAAGTGAGCTGGAAAATGAATTGATTGTATCATGGAGCAAAATAATGGAAAGGATTGAGGGAGAGACTGAAGGAGAAAAGGAGTTTGAAAACAGATTGTATGCACAAACTGTAAAGCAAGGTGAAGAAAGGAAAGAGCGAGTAAAAGAAACAAAGACATTTACCATAAGAATAAGTAATAAAAAGGAACAAGGACTGAGCAGGTACGAGGTGTGGGACTCTGTAATTGCACCATTAGGAGTGACACCTAAAGAGGTAAGAGCCTTTATTCTAATTAATAAAGAGACTTTTTGTGATATAATATTTGGAATGGGACAGGCAATAGAAAATTTCTTAGGGAAATGTGACTAACAAAAAAACAATAGTCCATGGTCTGAATATGTTATTCAAGCCGTTTTTGGACAAACAGAAGAAGAAGAATGGTGCAATTTAGGACTGAAATTGAATCCAGTGAGCTGAAGCAATAGTTATTGACTATTTGCAAAGATGTTGTTGATAGAACAAAGATATATGATGAAAGAGGTCTATGGGCTGGGGATGCAGAATGCGGTGTTATATTAAAAATGATAAATGATAATGTAATTCACATTCCAGGTGTAATAAATGTGACTGGAAACAGGGGTTATGTAAAATATAAGGGGCAACCAAGAACATGTATATAGATATCTTAGGTATAAGATTTGGACAGAATAAATTTAAAAATGAGCAATGGAAAAATTATTTAGAGAAATAAAGGAAATTACTACTTTTTGGAAAACATTTAGGTTTTCATAAGAAAGAAGGCAGACTTAATTAATACTATTATATTGGGGACTATTGCATATGTGGCTAATATTTACATAACTCCTACAAAACATGAGAAAGAACTGATGGATATATTGTTTTATTTCACATGAGGTTTCAGGCTGAATCCAGGCAGGAGGGCAATATTATGGATGAAAGAAGAACAAGGTGGACTGGGTTTGATAAACCCAATAGTATATGCAGCATCTTTGAATTTATATAAAATGTTCAAATGTATTACAAAAGAAAAAGAACATTTAATTGGTACGATTCTTATATGTAAATATAAAACATTTGGGGTCAAAATGAAAATAGGAAAAAGATCAAAAGATGATATCATTTGATTATTATGGCATGAACAAGCAATACGATGTTAACAAAATGGGCAGAATAACATTTTATGTTTCTTGCACAATTTGGAATGAAAGACAGAATGAAATTAAATATAATGATAAATACGTGCTGGGCTTTTGGTTGTGGAAGAAATTGTGGGAGTTAAATAATTTATAGCAGGACATTAATATGAATGTGTTAAGAAGTGTACGTATTGTAAATATTGTAAATATGTGAATAATAAGACTTATAAATATGTCTCATGATTTGCAATAAAAAAGTACTCTTTCCAACAGATGCCATGAGATCTGCTATATCCAAATGAACTACAACCAACTCAAGTAGGCAGGACCTCTGTTTGATATCTCATCCAAAGGAGGGCACATACCCTTATGCTGTAATAAAGTATTATCAATTTACCTACCTGGTGTGGAAACAGGACTCATCACCTTCTCCACCAAAGTCAAGTGTGCAACCTTCTGCACCAATGACACTGTTAGGAAATATGACAGGAAGGGACCCCTATAGGGAACACTGGTGAGATGTCATAAATACAGTTATAAATAAAAGAAAAAAATAAGGAAAACAGAAGTGACGCAGAGAAAGTAGGCAGCACAAAAAATGAATCTGGTGGGAGGAAGCACTGGGGAGACATAAAAGGAAATGTAAGAAGAAGGAGGAGACAGAAAAGTATTTATCCAAAGAGAACGAATGTTAAAGACAGAAACCAAAAACAAAGACAATAATTCCAGTGAAAGTGGAAAACAAGTTCAAGAAGGAATTTGGGAGAGTAATAGTGCAATCAACAGACAAAAGCCTAGCCAGGAAACAAAACCTGAGAGTTAGGATAAAGGGTGTGATGAATCAAATAACTGAGAAGGACATGAGGACCAGAGAGAGATCTTTGCAAACTTCTTTCAAACACTCTACAATAGACAAGTCTGTAATGAAGAAGTGAAATGAACCTGGAGAGGCACAGAGGAGTGATATCAGGTTAACAAGGAAAAGAGAACAATGTTAGAGGAATGAATCATAAAAGGGAGTCAAGACAAATATACACAGCAAGAAATAGAGCAAACAGATGGACTAGATGTGTTACCTCTGCAGTTTTATAAGTGGGGAGGGGAAGGGTTGTGTCAGGTACTGGTGGAGGAATACAAGAGGATTTGTCAAAGAGGAAGTATCTCTAGCCTGCCACTATGACATAGAGGGATAAATCCCAGAGTGAGGCCCAAGTGATCCAAATTGAATTTATGTTTCAAGGGTTTAAGGTACTGGTAAAGGAGGATGGATGTGCCCATACTGGTGGGGCTGTCATGGACATTAATGGACATTCATGTACACCCCCCCAGTTAGATCACCAGTGGAAGTGAAGGATGCTGTAAGAGGTGATGATATGTTAGTGCACTCCACTATAAGCTGTTCTGGGAAACATCATGCATGTGTACAAGGATGGGGAAAATAGGACAAAAATGAAAAACTCTCATGTTAGCTGTGTGATGCTGTTCAAGACCCTCCATCTTCTCACTGGCCCTGGATGTAGGTTGGGGTTATCCTGTGGAAGTCTAAGGAAGCACCTCTGGTAGATCCAGTAGATAAGTAGATTACTAGGGGGAAAAGCTGATGGTAATATCTGGGAGAAAAAAAATGGAGAAAATATAGCTAGACTAATGTAAAAGAATGGTGGTCCTACCCAAGGAAGGTGGGTACCCAAGAAATACAGGAAGTTACAAATTAATTTAATTAATGAATGTGGGAATAAACATAATGGCCAAGGTATTTGCAGATAGGTTTGCTGAAGTGCTTTCAAACACCATAAAATGGGACAAACTCAGTTCAGAAAAGAAAGAAGCATAGAAGTCAATGGAATAAAATTGATAGAATTAATGTGGTAGGCAGGAACAAGAGAACAAGGGAATGGTGTGATATAATTTGGTCTACAGATGGCCTTTGACTAGGTAAACTGGGAGTTCCTAATGGATGTTTTAGCCAGGAGAGGGTGCATACATTAGTGTATAAGCAAGATTAAGTCTATTTGTTGTCAATTAGTGCTGGATGTCATGGTCATTGGATGACTATCAGGAGTGACAAGATAACAAAGTGGTACAAGGCAAACATGCCTCTGTCCTTGGGTTATTTATCCTAATTATAAAGGACTTAGCAGTGGAAGTCAAGGAATCATTTGGATCAGACAATTAGATTGTTTCATATGTATGCAGAGAATTGTATTCTGCTAACCTCAGGTGTAGGGAAGGCACTCAGAAGACTAGCAACCATCTTTGATAATTTCCAAATGGCCTTGTTGTGAAATGAAAAGTAAAGAAAACAGTGCTGATCAGTGTAGGACCAGCTTCTCATCCCCTACAAGGGTAGATAGCATTCTAGACTTAGTTATCACCAGCATGGATGACCGCTTTACCATCCCCATAGTAAGTTCTTCCCTGGTGAGATTAGACCATCGGTCTGTCTCATTTGAAATGTCTATCCCATCCAAACCCCAACCCCCAGCCATAACCAGGCTAAAAAACTTCTCAAAAACTGACTACAACCTTCTAAATGAGGGTATCAGCAGCTTCACCCCCCTCAGAGGATGCAGACAAATATGCTGAACAGTATGCCAGTGCAGTATACAAGCACCTGCACAACTGCATGGACTCAGACATACCCAACAGAACTGAAACCTGCTCCTCAAGGAAACACAAACCTGTCTGGCAGACATCCTCTAGCAACAGGCTTTACAACAAAAGGAAGTAACTGTTGTCCTAGGGTAAAAATGCACAAATTATCAATTGTAAAAACTCTCTCCTTAGCCTCAACAAGCAAATTAGATCACTAGCGAAAACTTCCAAAGCCAATTATGAATCACAACTAGCCTCCAAAACAAAGGCTAACCACAAAGCCTTTTTCAGTTACATCAGAAACCTCCATGGCAAAGCCCAGGTTTGTTCAGAATTAGTTCTTAATGGTACCACTTACACTGATCCTGTTGACTTCATCAACCTGCTAGCAGATGGGTTCAGCACAAACTTCACCCCACTGTCCCCCCAAAGGCCCATTCGACATACTCAATACTTTCCCCGCACCTCACATCTCCATAGTGTCCTATCTAAGGCAAAGAACACAGCTTCCATAGGACCTGATAGTATCCCAGGCTGTATTCTGCAACATCTCCAGCAAGAACTAGCCTTGCCATTGAGCAATCTATTCAACCCTAACCTAAGTACAAGCTTCACTTCAGCAGAGTGGAGAACTGCCATTGTCGTCTCTTTGCACAAAGGTGGTGCCACTACTGACCCTAGAAACTATCGCTCCATTAACTTGCCAAGATTGATCTGTAAGGCCATGGAGCATATTATTATGGACCTCATAAATAAGGACATAGGCAATCTCCAAGCACTTCACCCCACCCAGTTCGGACTTGTCAAGGGCAGATCTTGCCTGTTGAACCTGGCTGACTTTTTTGAGACTGTCACCAAGGCACTGAATGAGAGACGGTCAGTACATATAGCTTACCTTGACTTGGCCAAAACATTTGACACAATCACGAACTTGAACTTGGGCATCATTGAAAAGCTAACATAAATTGGCATAAACTGCTATCTCTTCAGGTGGGTGGCCAACTGGCTCACTGAAAGGACACAGAAGGTCAAAATAGGTGCTACCACCTCCGACAGTGGACCTTTCACTAGTGGTGCCCCCCAGGATCTGTCCTAGGACCCCTATTGTTTGGCATCTACTTCTCAGAGTTTCAAGCAAAGACAAAAGGCCTGTTGCTGACCAAGTTTCCAGATGACTGTAAGTTGGGTGCTGTCATCAACTCCCCAAATGATGTTAACATAGTTCAAGAGGGTCTCACAGCAACAAATGACTAGTGCTAAAGTCATGGCCTTAAGTTAAATGCAAAAAAATGTATTATTATACCATTCAGCAAAAACATGGCCTCTACTGATTACCACATTAACGGCAACCCCCCAAGCACACAACCTGTGGTGAGAGACCTAGGTGCACAAGTTGACAACAATCTCACATTTGACCATCATGTAGTGGCAGTGGTCAGAAATGCTGTTACTTTGTTCATAAGTAAATGGATTGCATCCAGAAAAAAGGAGGTTATTACCTCTCTGTACTCCTCTCTCATTAGGCCAGTAATTGAGTACAACACCTCATTTGGTATATACCTCTCCAAACACCTGTACCAACTGGAAAGGCCACAGAAATACCTCACAAAGAGAATCCATGGCCTCCAACACCTGTCCTATGCAGACAGGCTTGAATCACTATCACTCTACTCTATATCATACAGATTGCTCACAGATGAGCTGTGTCTCACCTACAAGGCAATCTCAGACCCTGCTCTACTAGAGATGCTCCATATCCACAAGTCTAACTCCTCACATAGTACCCAATCAAAAGACTTAAATCTAATATGTGACATTAACAAAACCTGCTGGAGAGACAGATTTGTCTCCCAGAGGCTGCCTTGTCTCTGGAATAGACTCCCCATACACGTCAAACAAAGTACATTGCTGACCCTCTTCAAGCACAACCTTGATGAGTGGATGGGTAACCAAACATTTGTCCCAGGGGTTCTACCTGTGTCCCTCACTGACAGGGGTGACAGGTGTTGATTGGGGTTTCTTTTTTGGGGATAAACTCTTGGCTAGGCTTGTAAGGGCCCCAGAGCCATTAGCGTAGTAATCTCCTATGATCCTATGATAAAGGCTAGAAGAGAAAGGTGAGGTAAGAAAGTTAGCATACCAGAGGTACTGGGCCTAACATGCAGAGAGAATACAGTAAAATTTGCAATCAAAGAAAACATTAGACAACTAAAATGAGAGTGGGCAACACATTGGACAGAGGCGAAAATGTCACGTTTACAGTTCTCTTTAAAGTAAGTGCAGTCAGAATGCAGTCAGAGTAATGGTGCACCCTAATGTGCTGCACACGGTGAGCACTGTCCCAGCAGAACCAGAAGATAACCCAGAGGAAGATGGACCAATTGGCCAAAGCAAGTAAGAGCTAGGGACTAGCGGCACAAAATTAAGTATGTAGAGAAAGGAAGAAGGATGGCACCTTACTGCATACACCTACCTATACACTATCGCAGTATAACTCACTGGGTCAGTAAATGAGAAGGAAGAAAGAAAACGCATTGGGAACAGGAAACCACAATGGATGGGAAGACTTTACTAATGAAAATAGGAATAACAAGAGACGATGGAGAAATATGAGCTGGAGAGTAAAGAAAACATTTAGTTGTTCGGAGAGGAGAGACAGGGAACTAAGATGGGGCAGAAACATATTAATACTTGAAAAAGGATGACTAAGAGCAAGAGTCAGTGAAAAAATTGAAAGATTGGGCAGAAAACCTTCAAAATTCTGGAGGAACTAATAACACATTTTGGGCTATAAGAGGAATAATGGAATATCCTAGTGCTAAGAGACATGTATCTGAATCAGGGAGAAAAGAATTAAATTAAGGAAGGAGATAGGAAGGCCAGGGAGTCACCACTGGAAAATGAGAGAGTGAGAAAGAGAGGAAACAAAGAAGTAGCAAAAAAAAAAAAAATAGATAAATATATATATATATATATATATATATATATATATATATATATATATATGGGTGTACTTCATTTCACTGAAAGCTCATTTCACTGAAACTCATTTGATTGACCACACTTGACTAAAAGCTCACTTCACTGAAAACTCATTTGACTGAAACTCATTTCGTTGAAAGGTATAATCCTTTTTCCCATTGTACTGCGATCCTGGAGTTAGTATTTATAGTAAGGAGGAGTGTGGGGGGCATAGTTTGGGTATATATTGTCTTCTAAAAAGAGTTATTCATTGAAGTTGTAAGTATCTATGTATATGGTTTAAAATGTATAAAACAGGTGGGGAGCTATGCCCTTCACACCCCCAATTACTCTTAACACATAAAATGAATGGACAAGGAAGGTAAGAAGGCATACATCTCCTACTGGAAATATGGTGGAAAGTGGTGAAGGGATGAAGTACATGTAGGAATTTGAATAAGCCAAGGAATTATGGGAGAAGGCTATAGAGGCAGGAAAGGAGGAAAGGGGATATACTGGAAAGCTGCAAACAACACCTGGGAATTCTGCATATGGAGGTTAGGAGAAGAGACAAGATAGCACAGGCTGAACATAAAGTGAACTTACACATCGGAGGGTGCTAGTGGCAGACGTCAAGAATGCTATCACATGGAACCAGGACCAAGAACTGTTATCACAAGAAATCAGAAACTAGAAGTGTTATCACAAGGAACAAGGGCCAAGAATGCTATCACAAGGAACCGGCACCAAGAAGTGTTATCACAATGAACCAGGACCAAGAAATGTTATCACAAGGAACCAGGACAAAGACATGTTATCACAAGGAACAAGAACCTAGAAGTGTTATCACAAGGAACTGGAACCAAGACTGCTATCACAAGGAACCAGGTCCAAGTGTTATCACAAGGAACTGGAAAAGGAAGCAAGTAATAGAGAGGAAGGAACTGCACAATGACTTCATTATTAGTAATTACAAAGGCCATCATAGTAGCAAAAAAGGGAGGGGTTAAGAAGCTTGATAAGGACTGGCAACGGACTTTACATTTCTGTGGTATCAAAGTGGTACCAAAGTGCAGGAGTGAGAGATAGGAAGTGGAGTATGATGAGTAGGGGCAGATGTACAGTTCTCTTAGAAATAGAAAATGAAACAACTAAGCACTGATAAAGCTTGCTCATACCAGATTATGAATTGCTTGTGTGTGTGTGTGTGTGTGTGTGTGTGTGTGTGTGTGTGTGTGTGTGTGTGTGTGTGTGTGTGTGTACTTCTGGTGTAAATCCTCAATCTGAAAAAAAAAGATATAGAATCATGTAAAAATTCCTTCCATCTTGCTGTAAAGTAACCATTTGGTGCTTCCCATATTCAAGGAGTAGATGATATATACTTCTGTAATGTATATGAAGTTCTAATATCAGAGATAAGCCTGCAAAACAAGTAGAGAAATGGGGGAGGTGTATGATTGTGCCAAGGCACAAAAGGGCTGCCATAACAAATAAGCCCTCTTCCATTTTATTTTTCTATAATCCACCTCTTGTGGGAATTTATGAATGTGAGGTTCTCAAAAGACATCCAAATTTCCTATTGTTTTACATCATAATATTCTTCTCCCCTGTGAAAAATAATCCAATTATTATTTGGCATTTTCCTCATTGGTGTTGTTATCCAGGCATTAACAGAGGTGATCTCCATTCTGTACATGTTTTTCCCCTTTAATTAACATCAGGGTTCCATCAATAATGTTCCATCAGATGACTTTGATAAGGTTTGCTCTGCTATTCTGCATTTTCTTAAATACCTGATATAAAGCACGTAGTACTGTAAAAGGTATTTTCATCTTCCAGATGAGAAATAAATTATAAATAGGAGCTGTAAACTGCAAGTATACTCGATTTGACCATGGGAAATGAAAGAATGACAAAATAACAATATGTCTTATTAATATTTTTTCAGTCTGACAAAGAATAATCACTTCTCCTGTAATGATAACCTCTTTTATTCCACTCTCAGACCCAGGCAGTCAATTTGAAGAGGTCTTTATTAGTTATACACTGCTTCTAAAAATAGCCCCAAACCAGTGCTGTCTATATGATTGGCTAAACTGATTCTCTTTAGTAATGGTAAATTACAATGACCACTGCAAAAAATTATCCAAGGTGAAGTATTGTATGAATGCACCGTATACACACGCACAACACACACACACACACACACACACACACACACACATGCACACACGCACACACATATTGTAGACAATCTAGTAAAGGTTAGAAGGTTAGTGGAGAACGTTGAATGACGTTTGTGCATCTATGAACCTATGTACTTTAATGCATTTTGCTTTAGCAATATGTGCCCCTTTTGCCTCATTAAGTGCTTTA
This sequence comes from Protopterus annectens, assembly GCF_019279795.1. Taxonomy (NCBI): domain Eukaryota; kingdom Metazoa; phylum Chordata; order Ceratodontiformes; family Protopteridae; genus Protopterus; species Protopterus annectens. The sequence continues at coordinate 1,112,624,571 of NC_056728.1, forward strand.
TGGCTTTGAAAGCTGCGAAAACATTTAGTGCTATTTTTCTGTAACCAGTAGTACGTGGAGCAGATAAAGCTCCATGCACTACAAAGAATTATGATTGTGTTGATAAAGCTCTATGCACTGTGTCTCTGATAATAACTCTTATTAGGTGTTGTCAAAATGGACACAAAGAGTCATCTCTTGAACTTCACTCTTGAGGTGAATTTCTTGGCATCCATGTCGCAAACACATAATAAACAGGTTATGATTGGTGACCCATTCACATTCCTCTATATTTTTAATATTCCTTCATGCACTCATGTTTAACTTTTTAGAGTACTGATAAAAGTAAGCACTGCAAAAACAAAATCTTTTTAATTATTATTTACTGAGTAAGCCCACTAGACATAAGTACCCTTTTTAAATAGCAACCTGGGAGCCCTGCATAGTTCTGCGACTTGCTCAGAGTCACACTGCAGGTAAATGGAGGTGGATGGAATCAAACTCTATACCCTTGGTTACAAGGATCAGGTCACTGACTGCTCAGACTCTTAACTGCATAGCAGCTGCCATAACCTTCTGCTTAGGAAAAGCATCAAAATGGTTCACAGAGACCATCATTCAGGGGGAGAATGGTATGTGTTATTCATGATGCAGTAGCATCAGTGCACTGAGTGATTTCAAGAATACATGGAAGAGACTGATACAGTTATTTTATCACACACAAGAAGTATAAAGCTATTAGTTTTGCATGATCAACAGTTTTTCCAACAGGAAGGACCGACAGACTTCAAGGATCATGTGGTCATTAAATCCGAGTGGCGCCTCCAGGTGCATCTGCAGTTAACTCCTACTGAAGCCTCTAGGCGTCAAATATTGCTTGTTGATATTTTCATCAATAACTCCAAAACCATGCTGTGTATAAGGTTTTAAATTATTTCATCTTAAAGCTTACACAATAGCAAACTCAACCACATTAACATTTGACCTCTGTCTAGAGCAGGTAAATAGATATTAACTGTTGTTTTTATTATATGAATTTATATAGATATAATTTTCAATTTTTTTTAAATATCCCAACAACCAAGTAACACAGACAGAACTCCTTAGCCTCATATGAAAGCTAACATCTAGATGAATAAATGCTGCTGACAATATGGGCAGGATTCACGAAGCCTCCGTGTAAGAGTTATAACTCTTACACTGAGGCTGCAGTTAAACGGAGTGATGTCAGCATGCTCTGCATATTCATGAGAGCATGCTGAATCACACCTAAGTCTAACACGGTCCGTGTAAGACAGTAGGGGGCATGTCCGTAGACCGAGCCCTGCAAGCGGACATGCCCCCAGAAGAGTAAAAGTGCCCAAAGTAAACACCCATGACAGAGTCCACGGAAATGTGAATAAACACAACAGAACACATGCCCCCACAGACTATGAACAGAAAATATATAAATGAACATGTTATATATTTTTTTTAAATTGTATAGATGTTTGCTCGTGAGTGCGCTCATTTGCGCGGGCGTGCCCGTAGCGCAGCTACAGTTAGCAGTCAGTGGGAAAGCATATAAGAATGAAATATGCAAAGTAAGCCAAGAAACAATAGCATAGCGGTAGAGACATCAGCTGAAGAACAGGCATTCATGATTCGAGCCCCCACACCACCAACTTTTATTTTTAGCAAAATAAGCATGAAACAATTCCCTGACAAACATGTACACATATAAAATCACATTTTATGTAAAATGTAATGAAATAGTCCATTTATTTTGAAGAAATGTGAGGTAACAAAACAATAAAAAATGCCAGATGTGCCTATAGCTGAGCTACAGTTTAACAAGGTGAGTGCATCTGCCCATAGGTGAGCAGTGGTTTAACAGGTGCAAAATGAGTGCCCGTAGGTGAGCAGTGGTTTAACAGGTTCAAAATGAGTGTCGGTAGCTGAGCAGTGGTTTCACATGCTGAAACTGTGTGCCCCTAGCTGAGCTGAGCGTACTATGCGTGCTGACAGCCAAATGAGGCATAAGCCAGTGCACCCCGTTTGCGCGGAGCTGCGCACCGCGCTAACAAGCTAACCGATGAGCAACGTTGAGCAAGCTGTAACAAAACTGCCTTTACACAGACACACCTCCTAGCCTGTCTAGAACATCATAAAATATAAAAAGCAGGGGCCAGGTTCGAACCCAGGATACCATGCACCATAGTCAAGGTACTGAACCACTAAGCTACGACAGCTGTACTCAGAAATGCAGTAATAGCAAATATATAGGAATGAATGGAAAGTGGAGCATGACAAAGCAGGTTTTGTGAAGTGGATACAATTCCAAAATGGCCAATCACAGATAAGTGTGGGAAAAACGGCATATATAAGCCCCATAGGTAGGAATACACAGCATAAACGATTGTAGAACTGACTTGCAGCCAGAATGTCAGGTGTAGGTGAGGGTAGTTGCTTTCGAGCAGAGAGGTGGGGCATTGAGGAGTCCAGATACATGGTCTGGCTCCTAGTCCACAATCATGAGGCCCAACTCATGCAGGGCCAGGTCCTGTGGGGAGCATATAGGGCTGAGGCGTGGGACCGGTTGGCTCATGATCTTACCAGTGCCACAGGGATTCCAAGGACTGGTGAGCAGGTCCGTCACCACCATGTGGACCTGAAGAGATGCAAGCAGGACCAATTGAACCTTTGGATCCAGGAGGCCTGGCAAATGCCCAACGCCCCACTACTGAGTAAGTTACATTTAATTATGTATGTAAGAAATTAAATTAGCTGATATTATAGAGATGTGTATTCCAATATTACTTCATTTATATTACAGCTGCAGGTGTCCGTTCTGCGAACCGCAGAGCCTATGGCGATAGGCTGGTGCGGTTGCGCCACCAGGCAGGTCAGTAATCCACTCCCAGTAACTGTAAAGAAATATAAAAGTATGACAGTTAGCAAAAGAGTGCAGTGTAGTCACTAAGTAATAAAATGTGCAAGTAACAGTGTAAAAGTGTTTGCAAGTATTGCTTGATTACAAAAGTGTGTTGCAGTCTGAAATCCAAACAGAAAAATGAAAATGTCTGAAATAAATTCTGAAATAAAGATGCCCCACCTATAATATCATAGTGCACAACCTGCAGCAGGCTGAAAAGTACAGCTGCAGAAGATGAGCAACTCACATGTGTGAAATATATCCCTGTTGAAATACTGAAACATGACAGAAGTGAGACTGCTGGAAAGGATTGTAATAACTACAGGTAAAACATGTCAATAAAGTCTAGAAGTAAGTACCATCCTGAATAGTAAAATGAAAACAAGTGAGAGGGTGTGATCCACCAATAAAGTAGTAATAACCCCTGTCTAAAGTATACTGCAGTCAGTACAGAATGAAATGAATGTGACAAGTAGAACCAAACTGTGAAATGCATCCAAAGTGTTGCTACAGCTGGAATGTGTATCCCAAAATCTGGATATGTTGCTCTCAGTCTGCAATATGCAGATAGTATGATTGTCTGAAATATCAAACATCCACAGTTGTCTATAGCTATATAAAGGAAATGTAGCAGGATGATGTAGCTGAACAAAGCCAGATATGAACGTGTATGAATAACAATAAAATGTATATTGATGTAGCAGTAACAGTCCTATCACCAAAGTGAAGTAGTTATCATATAGGAAACTGTAGTTAGAACAGTAGTGTGTATATATCTGTAGCTATTAGAAATGTACAGCATATGTATTGGTATTCGAAGGTGTTAATAATATTTTCTTCACCCCACCCTATAACCACATATAATCCATCCCACGTGAAAATGGTATGTGCAATCACAATTAACACCCCTGGACATTTGTCCTGATGGGTCCTAAATATTTGCATGTCCGTTGATGCATCTGCCCTGTTCATACATCCAAACCTGATGGCCTGTTGCCATCAATCAACCCTGCATGTTGTTGGACTGTGTATTGCTGTTCAAATTATGCATGTGTTATGCTTGCTGTTCAATGGTGGGAATATCTGGGTGTTTGGTTAATGGGAATACTAATGCATGCTGTTACAACTAATTGCGAATGGTATTGTATGTTACTTACCCAAACTGTCATGACATAATGCAAAACATAGAACCCACCTCTCCCACCTCAGCTGGCGAGTGCACCTGGCACTAGTGCCCAGTCTGGACCCTCCTCCAGTGGCCCTGTGCCACCTGCAGGTGCAAGCGCTGCAGGGGATGGGGCCCATCCCCCCTCTGCAAGCATGGCTAGAGGAGAACCACCACTCACCCTCTGTAGCATCCGGACTGTGGTGCATAGGGAGATCCAGGACTCTGTTCTTGAGCCCCTACGCCAGCTTGAGGCACAGGTGGTACAACTTATGGGCATGCCTGTTGCCCGGCCTACACAGCCCCCAGCACAGCCCCATCCTGGGCAGTGAAGGAACAGTGGCAACTGCCCATGGGTGGGGATATCAGTTCCACTGTTGCCATCTGTGGGCTCATGGGCTCTGGATAGCCAAACCTCCGTCCCCGTCAATTGTGTAACCCCCCCACACGTGTCATACACCGCCCCTGTATGCGTCTTGTTTGTCATGTCTGTTGACTTACCCAACCTACCTCCCCAGCCATACCGACTTCCTTCACCTGACATACCACTCTCACCTGAAAAAAAAAGGGCACTCTGTACCCACAAAAGATTACGCCCCATACATAGCTGCCCTTTCCACACATATGTCTACCAGACATGAAAACTATCAATTACAATTGGCTGTACAACAAGTATTATTGTTGTCCTTACACCTCTCTCAGGGATGGAAGGTATCAAATGTCACACCAAATTACAAACATATGCACAGCTGTTGCTGATGAAGGAATGGGCAGCTATGGGCCTTACCTACATCCCTCCTGCAAAACCCAAGCTTGTTTCCCTACTGTCTTACTCTCTTTGTGACCCCTTTTTCACCACTTTCCTGTCTCCCCATTTTCATTTCTTTCAAAGAAAATAGCGCGGGTGTGCGCAAGAGTAAGCACGTTTAAGCGGTTGTAAGCGGGTGTGCACGTGTGTGCGCGGAGCTGAACTCCAGTGTGCATGCATGAGCTCCACGCAAACCAGCGCTAACCCAGTTACAACTGCTTAAAAGTGCCTTAGTCACTCTGATTGACAGGTCCTGTAGTCAGTTCAAAAGCAAAATAAAATCCCACTGTCAGTCCCGAACCCAGGACCTTGGAAACACTAGTCTGCATGACTTACCACTAAGCCATGACTCTTATACAAGAACACTGTGCTAAAATAAATATATCATGTAATAGTAGGAATTAATGTAAAGGGAATATAGGATGTGTAGTACACAAACATGTCATTTAGAATTACTGTCAAAACTAGTGGATTTCCATAATAGTAGTGTGTGAACAGAAACAGCCATGCTACTTGGTAGCTAGTAGGTAATAATGTCACTGTAGCACCTTGCAAGCCACACATGTACTCACAGCAGGATAATCACTGCCCATACCCCAGAACCTCTTACAGGAACACATCTGGACCACGTAATAAAATATGTGGAGCAAAGACCTAAAACCAGGGACACATTACAAATAATGTTGCAACAAATGCAAACAGTTCAGAGAGTAACAGGTTCTGCATTTTGTGGGATGTTTGGAAGGGTATGAAGTCTGAAACTTGAATGTTTGTCACTATATTCTCACTTGAGCCCAGAGTGATTTGCCAGAAAAAGCTGTGCATGAGATATTGACCAAAATATGAGGCAGAAATGTGGACAACCTGCAAATATTTGTACACATGAGAGGTCTGACACCACCATATTTGAATAGTTAAGAGCCTAGACATAGCAACAGTGAATGAGTTACAGGGATGCTCCACAGACTCCATGTGAAATGTACAAACAGTAGGCAGAAAGGTATAACAGCACATGCCATGGTAACTATGGAGTCCTGAAAGTATGCACCACTTGCATGGCAGAAAAAGTGTAGTAATACATATGCTCATGCTAACCCACAGTCACAATTGCAGCATACCAGACAATTTAATGGGTGTACCCCACTGATATGTACCATTCCATGAGGCAGATAACAGATGAACCTGAGAGTCTCTGGGGCCTGCTCAGCAGCATACTCAAATACCTTAATAGATGTCAAGGCCCACACCATGGCCAGACCACACTGCATGCTGTAACACCCTAGCAGATATAGCAAGCATTCCAAGGTGTGAATGTACATGGAAAATAGGAAAGCCGCAGCAGCACACTACAGTCAGGACTCCTAGCAGGCATACAAGTAGTGACTGTAAAGGGCAAATATTGAAGCCTTAACAGCAAAGTGCAAGCAAAAGTGAAAGGAAAGCACACACACACACATTAACAGTAGTAGTAGTTGTAGGTGTCAGTGTACATACACAGTTAGTACAGGAAACTGGAGAAATGAATGGAGGAATGTTAATCTACAACACAGCTGGAAATATGAGAGAGATACCAACCTTTACACTCACAGAACATTGTCCACAGCATACCAGCATGGTCCCTGCCCTTAAAATCTGAAAGGGCTAAGCCTATCTCACATACCTTTTTATAGCACTGTTCTGAAATCACAGTGAGAACTGCAATCAGTACACAACTGGCTGCATGCAATTAGCAAATGTTGGCTAACAATTGGTGCAGAGGCCATCACATGGACATATGCAGATACCTACAAAAGTATGCTGTACTCCCAGTCCACACATGCAATACTTTCATTGCACCCTGAGGAGGACGTGAGAGACAGACAGACAGAGAGAGAGAGAGAGAGAGACAGAGACAGAGACACAGAAAATTGGAATTAAGCAGACACAAACAAAACTGTTCAGCAACAGCCACCTGAAAGCTGACAACTGGAAAGTGGAGCAGCAGGACAGAAAACCAGACGGCAACACAAGCAGCTGTGACAAACACAGGTAATGTAAAGTAATACTATAAAGGTCTACATACTGTGAACCCTCCATATGTGTCATTGGTCTGTATCCATATGTATATGAAGATGTGTAAAGGGCAGAGGACATACAGCAACTATCAGTGAAGGCTGTACATACATTTGTATGTGAGAGCATCTATGTGCACATATCAATGTAGGTTGACTGCAGGTTGTAGTGCAATGTACAAAGTAGGTTTCACAGTTATGTATGTTTAGCAGTATGTTAGTGTGTGTATACAGTATGGTAGACAAACATGATGATATACCTGTCTATCATATGGATATGTATGTATGTCAAAATATGTATGTATGTATATATATATATATATATATATATATATATATATATATATATATAATATACATATATGTATACATACATAGAGAGAGATGTAGGAATACATAGACAGATGTAGATAGATAGAATATGTACAAGCATATATATGTAATGCACACATACAGATATAGATATATGTAGATACATATACATAGACAGACTGATCTGACTATCTACAGGTATGACTGTATATGACGACCTCAACACCCCCTGTCCCACCTCCTCTGTGTCCCCCCCTCCATAGCTATAGCAATATATGTACATCAAGATATATATGTATATATGTATACAGATATATATATATATATATATATATATATATATAGATATATGTATATATTATATTTATGTATACATATAGATATATATATATATATATATATATATATATATATATATATATATATATATATATATATATATAGAGAGAGAGAGAGAGAGATGTATATGTATTCTGAGTGAGGCACATGTGATGTATTGCAACAGGTGCCTGGTGACAAATTCATGGAGTGAACACCAGTGTCAAAACCGGAGTACCATACCCCATTTCAAATCACCTACACCAGTAACCACCAGATATGTGATTGGCTGCCCACCACTGCATGTGTCAGGGGTGAACAGGGTCATAAATGTGTACAATAGTGCCCCCAATGATATTTACACTGGCACACTATTCCTGGAATACCTGCACATGGTATGTGTCAGCAGACATGGTGTGTCAGCTATGGACATGTAGGTCGGTGTACCCCTCCACACCACATAATGGATGCCATGGTATGGACCTCACATGACAGCTACAGATATGAAGAAGGACACAGTGACATGTACAACACTGTGACAATGCATTCAAACACATTACCAATGCACAGTGACTGACACCACAGAGTCCACACACACTACCCACATAAAGGTTACCACTCCCGGATTTACATACGTAAGTCACACCCATGACAGATGTCCAACAACCATAGTAACACCTCACACCATCCACAACCTAAATGACTGCTGTGTGTTGTCCATGCCACTGCAATAGAGAGCACATGTGTAGGTAAAGATTCCTACCTACAGATAAGACATACCCTGCAATAAACCACACAGTGTTAAGAAGCAAGACTCCCCATGAGTACATCACACATACCCCTGCTGAATGTTAGTCAGATAGGTAATATGCCATATGAGTCACCCTGTGTAACTGTGTGACAGCAGCAGGTACCATCACACCACGTGTCACAATGGTCAGGGTAGCAGAACAGTATGCTGCTGTACTCCCAGGGGCAATAGCATATTGTATAGTATTTATTGTAATGTAATGTATTGTGTTGTATTGTATTGGTATGTTGAGGTGACTCCTTCGTGGAGTGGAACCACTGCTGCTGTGCGCCAGTGTACAGGTACATATCCTGTAGTCAGGCTAGTGTTACATAGCACTTCTATATGTGTGTTTAGCTCCTATCAGAGTTTATGTAGCATGCAACTGGGGATACCATCAGGTCCCAGTCATGTTGTGTATTCTGCTTTCATGAGGGCTCTCACCTGGACATCTGTGATGACAGGGAGGTTACAGTCAGCTGGGATAACTATGTCTTATTTAGGGGGAGAGGGTGGGGTGACACCTGCACTGAACCTGTCTGCCACAATGTTGTCAATATCTGTGGTTTCAGTGAAATATTTGTTGTTGTGTACTAACTATGGGCATAGAGGATGGATTCTGACCAGGTTGCTAACATAACTGAAGAAGGCCTTCTGGTTATCTGTAGTGTCCCTCTTGATTTCCCTCTCAAAGTTGCCCATGGATGTTTGTATGATGGAAAATAGATCCTTACTAGTGCTGCTCAGACATGCCTTCCCTTAATGGAATTATGCTCTGTCTTGCAGTAGCTTCCATCTTTTGCAATATAATCTGTCTATGGCTGGGGTCCACCAGACAGGATGCTGTCCCTTTGTGGAGAGTGTCTTGCTCATTTATGGGATTGCATGATCCATGCATTCTCGGAGATATCTGTAGAAAGCATTTGTGTAGGGGTCAGCATTGTGGGTTGTATCTGCCACTGGCCCAGTGGGCTGAAAGGATACCATGTCACTGTTACAAAGTGTAAAGTTTGCATCTGCATTGTTATTCACTATAGTCATTTGTGCTGGTGGTGGAGGTGGGATATGTATATCCAGGGCAATTAGTGTGTGGTCAGCTCACAGTAGTTGATGATGTAGGCCATACAGTACCTAGATACAAACCCCCAGAGTGAGAAGGTGTTCTGGACCTGAATCAGTGTTCTGACTTCTGGGGTTTGGTAGTATGTCGTAATGAGTGTGCCAGGTACTGTTGCACAGTTGCTTGCTGAGCACTGATACCTGGCCATTTACATGTGTATTCACCAATAGACAGACAGATGCTATATATGTGAGATATGTTGTATCATAACAGTCGAGTAGCATGTGTAGTATGTGTGCCAAATTCTGCTGACATGTATTGCTGATATCAGGTTATTTTCTTTTTCAGGTACATGGCTCACCCGCAAAATCCTGCTTACTCCACAGCTGAGGATGAGGAGATACACCAGAGCCTGGTGCGGGATTATGCAATACTCTTTTCCCGCACCAGCCAGAATCAGCAGGAGAGGGCTGCACTGTGGCATGACCTGGTCCGTCGGGTAAATGACATAGGCACGCATAATAGGACATATGAGCAGGTACGACATCACTGCAGTGATTTAATCAGAAATGTCCGTCAGCGTGTGTCGGATATCCACAGGCAACAGGTCGCCACAGGTGGTGGGGTGGCTACACATCCCCCACTCACCAGACTGGAGGGACTACTCATGAGTGTAGTGGCTCCAGTCCGCCAGCAACAACAACAGCAGCAGACATGCATTATGATGGAGGCTGGAGCCATGCAACAGCAAGACAGTGAGCGTGCAGGTAATATGCCATATGTATAGTTGACTGTTGTGGACACTGGTAGTTAATGCATGTGTGAGGTGTGTCCTTGGTTTGTAGCTGTCACCATAGTATTTAATGTGCAAGTGTGATATCCTCAATATTAGCAGCTGACCTGTGAAAGGCGACTGTTGTACTACTGACCTGTATCATACTCAGTAACAATGGCACAGTTGTGCCCACTGACATTAGTTTCTTCATGTCTGCAGGTCCTTCCGGTGTAACAGCAATGCAGCCTATCCATGCTGGTGAGTGTGTATTAACAATACCTGTAATAGTCTTGATAGTAATAGTAATATTAGGCTCACTTAGTAGTGCTCTTTGTATGCATGTAGGTGTGTCTGTGTCTGTGTGTTGATATCACGCATACTGAGTAGTGTACAATTGTGTGCAACTGTGTGCATGTGTACGTGGCATGTGTGCATGTGTGCACCTGTGCATGTGTGCATGTGTGCACCTGTGCATGTGTGCATGTGCGCATGTGCGCATGTGTGCATGTGTGCACCTGTGCACCTGTGCATGTGTGCATGTGTGCACCTGTGCATGTGTGCACCTGTGCATGTGTGCATGTGTGCATGTGCGCATGTGTGCATGTGTGCACCTGTGCATGTGTGCATGTGTGCACCTGTGCATGTGTGCATGTGCGCATGTGTGCATGTGTGCATGTGTGCATGTGTGCATTTGTGCATGTGTGCATGTTTGCACCTGTGCATGTGTGCATGTGTGCATGTGTGCATGTGTGCTTGTCTGGACCTGTGCATGTGTGGATGTGTGCATCACTGGTAATGTGTAGACAGTGTAAACTGTGTTTCCTGTTTCCGTCCCACAGGTTCTGGTGCTGCTCTGGTGTCATGCAGCAGGGAACCTGAATCAGGTGCCATGGGTACTGATAATGATGACATCTGTGTAATGGCACAGGAAGATATGCCAGGGTCCGCCATTGGTCAGCCGATTGACAGTACACAGCTGTCGACCCCATCAATGCGCACAGTTATCCTGCCAATACACCCTTTGTCACCAATGTCCCTAGGTGATGGAAAGCATACAGTGGGCATTGACCAGGGTAATGTAGTATCTGTGGCACATGCCTCCCCACACAGCAGCCATGGGCATGGCCCAGAGATGGTACCACACAGACAGATGTCCAGGGGTTCTCGTGGGAGCATGCGTGGGTGTACTGCCCCTGTCAGACGTGCCCACAGAGGTCTTACAACCTCAGCTATGTTTTGGGCTGTCATTCAGGCACAGTCACGTATGGAACGGTACACCAGATAGGGTCTGAGGGAGCTGACAGCATGTCGCACACCCATGACTGACAGTATGCATGACATTGCGGCTGCCATCCGTAATTTCACTGATGACATAGACAGACGTTGTGGGGACATATTAGACCAGTTCCACAACTACATGTCCATGAGCCAGGACAATGGTGGACGGTTGAGGCATCGATGTGGGCGTATGCCAGCAACAGCAGCAGCTTGCAGTCATCGCGGATGACAACAGGGCCGCGGCCACCCCCATAGTGCCAGCAGCAGCCCCAGCAATGCTGGGTCTGTGCTGTCATCAGACCGCCCCAGGAGACCACGTGCACGTGGCTCTGGCCAGGCCCGACAGGGATCTGTGTCCAGTCAATGAACACCTGCTTCTGATGACAGTACCCAGTCTGGGTTGGTACTGGATATGGTCCGTAGCACCCCTGCAAGGCACAGGTACTGTGTCCATGGCCAGAGACACTGATCTGTATGACCTGGCAGGTACAGTCTGTGGCTGTCCACAAACACCAGTATATGGCAGCCATGAGGTGGAACTGTGCGCATCCATACACACATGCGAATTGACAACACCTAGGGCTACTGCATACACGCACACAGTGCATCAACATTGCCCCACCTTGTACTGCTGTCCCTCACCAACACACATACACATACATGTCAATCAGTGGTATCAGTGGCTGACTCAGGCATACCAAGTTCACACCCTGTGCATATGATGAAACTGTGCCACCTCCTGCAATCTGTATCATCAGTTCAGGTACAGGTTAACATGTTGCTGATGCACAGGGTGACTACATAGACGTGTAGTAATAGTATCATGTTGTTAACAGTACTGTGTGTTGAAATAATTGTGGGTATATCACAGCATGCTTGATGCAGTAAGGGTGTGATTGTCATGTACTGTTGTCTACACCCATGGTAAGTACCATAGTGTATCATCTGCACATGTTGGCATACTGGTGGTAAGGATGTCAACAGAAGGCTACATACATAGGTAGCACAGGGGATAAGGTAATGAATGTATTAATATGCAAATGATGGACATGTAAACTGCAAGTGGCATGTTGCCCACACTGGACTCTGCAATGCGGATGTTTGAGGATGTTGATATGTGTGCAGTACTACACGACTGGTACAGGACACACAGGAGCACCCTAGCACTGCAAGCTCACATCTCATACCATGCTAGACAGCCCCAACACACAAAACTAACTGTCACAGGAGGGAGAGTCCCCATACATGTCAGGGATACTGTAGTGGCAGGCCAGGTAGCACACATCCTACTACATATGGAACCACTGAGTGAAGGCTCAGTGTCTGTTATTTGACATGCGTATTACTGCAGGTATGAGCACATGGGTTTCCATCTAGTTATTGTACATCCTGACAGTACATGGTCTGTACACTTATGTGCGCTGAGACTGGACCCTAGCCATCTGACCTGTGTATTTCCATGTACATGTGCATAGTGCCTGCATATTTGCAGTGTTACCTACTGGAAGTGGTACAGCTTGTTTGTTGTACAATGGACTACATGCAGCCCTGCTTACTGTAGCTTTGTTTGCATGCATGTTTGCTTGCAATTACCCTGGAATACTGATCCCACCTGCAATGCATAGTTACAGAGCTTCTGTGCACTCCTAGTGACATCTGCATAGCTTACTATATGTATGTCCATGTCTCACTTGACAGAATGTCACTGTTTGTCCTGTTCACATGTACGTTGCCTGTGACACATTGCATATGACTTACCTGGCATTTGTCCACGTGAGCAGTCATATATGCTACTGCTAACTAATCACAGGCACTACACCCTCACATATTCATCTTCTGTTGAACCACCTGCTTCACTAGGGATGGCTTGCACCTGTCACCCCTGGGCTTTCAGATTTTGGCAAAGTGTCTTGCTACCCCCATCGTGCCTATGTTAGGCAAGGCTCAAATGACAAACCCACCTTCATAGGTATCACAAGGGATAAGAAACTAAGAGTAATGCTACCCAACGCCAGAAGTCTAAACCTCAAGATGCATGCACCCGATACTCTCTTTGGCATGGAGAACATCGATATCTGTGCAGTAACATATGCCTGGTTCAGGGCTACTGTGAGCACCCCAGCACTACCAGGTTATACCTCATACCATGCTTTTCAGCCCCAAAACTTGGAACGAACCACAAATGGAGGGGGAGTATTGATATTCATCAAAGATACCCACACCTCCAGGTTGGTGGCAAAGCACCAAGCATCAGAGACTATCCATGTGCAACTAACAATGGGTGAAACTGCCTTCCAGGTTATAGCCTGCTACAGACCACCCTCCCAAACCCAAGAACCGCACTCGGCCATTCTGTGAACAGTGGAAATATGAAGGTCTCTCCAAACACCATTATATTGGGTGACGTCAACTACCCAAACATGGACTGGGAGCATGACTCTAGCTCCAGCACCCTAGGCCAAAGATTCCTAGAATATATGAGCTCAAATGCTAGGGAACAACTTGTTACCACTCCCACAAGAAGGGGAAACATACTGGACCTGATCATCACCAACATGGGGACTCTATGCTCCAGACCAGAAGTGTATCCCTCACTGGTAAGATCGGATCATAAACTAATCTCACTGGATATTCACATCCTGACCCCAACCCCTGCCCAGAACACCACAGTGAACAACTTCTCTTAAGCAAATTCACACTCCTCAAAACTGAGGTGGAAACCTTCAAAGCCCCTGGGCCTGTGGAAACTACAGACCAGACCGCAGATTCCTCTATAAACGCATTCTATGGGACACCTTCAGGAATGCATGGATCATGTGATCCCGAATAAAACCAAGACCCAATCCTCCATAGGCAGACGTCCTGTCTGGTGGACCCCAGCCATAAACAAACTACACAATAGAAGGAGGAAGCTACTAAATGATACAGCAAATTCCCAAAAAGGGAAGGCATCACTGATCAGTATTAGCAAATAACTACAGGCACTCATAAGATTGTCTAAGGCCAGCTTCGAGAGACATTGCACAGGACACTAAGGATAATCACAAGGCTTTCTTTAGTTATGCTAGGAACCTGGGTGGTAATTCCCAGATATGCTCAGAGGTAGTCCAAAATGTCAATAGAAACATCAAACCCACAGACATTGCCAACATTCTAGCTGACAGGTTCAGTGCAAACTTCTCACCCCCCTCCACACTGAAAGGGCAAATATGTATCCCAGCAGAGTGCTGCCCCCCAACATCTCAGATGCTCAGGTAAGAGCTGCCCTCTCCAGAGCAATAGACACTGCATCAATGGGACCAGACAGTGTCCCGGGCTGTGTCCTACATGACCTCCAAGACATGCTACAACCAAACATAAACCTACTGTTCAATCCCAGCCTTACTACAGGATATGTGTCCAAAGTGTGGCATACAGCAACAGTGTTCCCTCTACAGAAAGGGGGTGCCTCAACAGATCCTGGACACTATCGCCCCATAAGCCACACTAGCTTAGTCTGCAGAGCTATGGAAAGCATCATCATGGACCACATAAATATAGATATTGGGGACCTACAGACACTGGTTCATACCCAGTTTGGCTTTGTTAAGGGCAGATCCTGCCTCTCAAACCTGGTTGCTTTCTTTGAAACAGTCACCAAGGCCATTGACGAGGGGAAGGTGGTTCACACAGCCTACCTGGACCTCGCAAAAGCCTTCAAAACAATACCCCACTCGGGCATTCTAGAGAAGCTCACCAGCTTAAATATAAGCCCCTATGTCACTAGATGGATTGCACACTGGCTCAAGGACAGAACCCACATGGTTAGAATTGCTGGAGCCATGCCAGACTCCAAACCAGTTACAAGTGGTGTCCCACAAGGCTCAGTCCTGGGACCTCTCTTGTTTGGTATATATTTATCAGAGGTACAGGCCAACACGGAAGGACTGTGGCTAACCAAATATGCAGATGACTGTAAACTGGCCGCCATAATCGACTCTCCAGCTGACACAAGCATCTTCCAAAGGGGCCTCATAGAAACAGACAACTTGTGCCAGAGCCATGGCCTCCAGCTGAATGCAAAAGTGTGTATAGTCATCCCCTTTGGCAAAAACAAAGTGCCCACAAAGTACCACATAGGTGGTACTCCATTACGTACAGAAGAAGTGATTAGGGACCTGGGGACCCAAGTTGATAGCAATCTCTCATTTGACAACCACATGGCCAAAGTGGTTAGAAAGACATTGTATATAGCCCACCCCATCATGAAGGGATTCACATCTACATCAGGGGAGGACATCGTGCCTCTTTACTCATCCCTCATCAGGCCCATAATTGAGTACAATCCCCCTGTCGAGATGTACCTTACCAGACACCTGCAGCAACTGGAAAGACCCCACAAGTACCTCACCAAGAGGATCAAAGGGCTCAAACAGATGCCATATGCTGACCGGTTAAAGAAACCCCAGCTCTACTCAGTGGCATACCGCCTGTTCAGAGGCGATCTGTGCCTAATGTATAACAGCATGTCAAACACGGAATTAATGGGCATGCTGCACCTGAGAATATCCAAATCCCATTGGGCTACACGCTTGAGAGATCTGAACCTCAGCACTGAAATAAATAGGACATGCTGGAGGGACAGATTCATAACCCAGAGGCTCACTTCACTGTGGAATAAAATCCCAGTCCAGGTTAGGCAGAGTCCCAGATTGACTCTCTTCAAGAGGAATCTTGATGAGTGGATGGGACATTGTAGGTTTACCCCGGGTATCACTTCTGTGTCACTGTTAGACAGAGGCACAGTATACTAACCTTGGAAAAGGGCATGGCAAGATATATTTACAATGGATGGCGACAGCCAAACACATTCTGGCTAGGTTTTTAAATGCCCTAGGGCAGATAGCCTAGTATGACGCTATGAACCTATTAACCTATGTACCTTGTTCCCCATTGGCCCTATGTGCTGCTAATCACCATGGCAATCACAATACTATGGTAGCATGTGCAAAGGTCAGTTGTCAGTCACCTCTATGCTACAGTTTTGGAATATGTGGGTCATGTGGCAATGTCACAGCTGCCACATGTACACAGTCAACCCTCTCCCCTACACATGGACGTACAACACATGTATGAGATGGAACCACATAGTCAAACTGGGGACTAAGCACTCTGAACCCAGTACTGGCATAACCTGTCAGGTGGCATGCAATACTACAGTGACTACAATACCAGTCTGATATAGACCTACACTGACAGCAATACAAGCACGTGAACACACTGGGCCATTTGTGGAGCCTTAGAATAGCATCCTGCCTGAGCGGCACACACCTCTGCAGCTGGCACACAGGCATATGTTATGCCTGAACACATCACACATAACACATAGCACACAAATCCTGTGTGCCAGTCACAGCCTGTATGGCTAGACAACACACCTGCCACAGTTGTGTTAGCTACCTTTATTGTCCGGTACAGTGTGGTCATGCTCACCAGGCTGGACAAGGTGAAGGTCACAGTGATATGCCTGTGGGGCACTATGGTCCACCACATAACACAAGCATACAGGTCAGTCAGAGGCATGGACACATATGACTCAGTCATTGTCCATGCCACATACCTTCTCCTGCTGTACTTGTAGGGTGCTGACATCATCAGTGTTTAGAAAGGGGAATGTGCATCCTGTGTTGTGTTTTCCCAGTTGCCAAAAGGGACATTCCCCTCACACAGACTTGCACACACACCAACCCCACACACACAAACTCCCCACATCCAAACACACACAAACTTGCAGGTTTCAAACTCCTATCTAGCTATATTATGACACTTGAGAGAGACGCATTAGCAGAGTGTCACTGTGACCTTCAACATGTACAGCCTGTTGAGCGGGACCCCACTGCAGCGGCCAAGAGAGGTATCTGACACATCTGTAGCAGGTGTGTTGTGTAGCCCTACAGGCTGTGAGTGTGTGGCACACAGGATGTGTGTGCCATGTGTGGCATGTGCTCTGTTCCGACATAACATATGCCTGTGTGCCAGCTGCAGAGGTGTGTGATGCTCAGGCAGGATGCTATTCTGAGTCTCCAAGTATGCCCCAGTGTGTTCAGCTTGCTGTCAGTGCGTGTCTATGTCTGACTGGTATTGTAGTCACTGTAGTATGACATGCCACCTGACAGGGTATGGCATTACTGGGTTCAGAGTGATCAGTCCCCAGATTGGCTATGTGGTGGCATCCCACACATGTGTTGTACGTTCCTGGCCAAGGGTGATGGTTGACTACATACATGTGGCAGCTGTGACATTGCCACATGACTCACATAAACCACAACTGGACCATAGAGGTGATTCACAGTTTACCTTTGCATATGCTACCCTAGTAGTGTGATTGCCATGGTGAGTACCAACACATAGGGCCAATGGGGAACAACATACTGAAGGTGTGTATGCGTGGGTGTACTGCTACTGTTTCATAGCACTGGCATATATGACTGCACACGTGGGTAAATGCCAGGTAAGACATGTGCAATGTGTCACAGGCAACGTACATGCGAACAGGACAGACAGTGACATTCTGTCATGTGTAAACTTGACATACGTATCGTACGCTATGCAGATGTCACTAGGAGTCCACAGAAGCACTGTAACTCTGCATTGCAGGTGGAAGCAGTGTTCCAGGGAACCCCAAGCGAACATGCATGCAAATAAAGCTACAGTAAGCAGGGCTGAAAGTACTCCATTGTACAACAAAGAAGGGGTAACACTAGCAGTAGGTAACAGTGCAAATATGTAGGCACTATCAACATGTACCCAGGAATGCACAGCGCAGATGCCCATGGTAGAACTGGTATTATGTCATAGTTAATTGTGATTTGGATTACATTGGTACTGCACACATATCAACATGCAAACATCCACATTGCATAGTCGTTGTGGGCAACTTGCCACCATTACTGTACATGTCCATCATTGCGTATCACTACTTGCATTAGCTTCCCCCCTGTGCTACCCATGTATGTGGCTATCTGTTGACATCCTTACCACCGGTATGCAATAATGTGCAGCTGTTACCCTTTGGTACGTACTATGGGTGCAGATAACAATTCAGGACAGTCATACGATTACTGCATCAGGCATGCTGGGATATACACACAGTCATATCAGCACACTGTACTGTTACCAACATGATACTACTAATACACTTATATGTAGTCTCCCTGTGCATCAGCAATGTGTTTACCTGTTCCTGCACTGATGTTGGAGATTGCAGGAGGTGGCACAGTTTCATCATATGCACAGGGTGTGAATTAGGTATGCCTGAGTCTGCCACTGATACCACCAATTGACATGTGTGTGTATGTGTGTTGGTGAGGGACAGCAGTACAGGGTGGGGCACTGTTGGTGTAGTGTGTGCATGTATGTGGCAGACCTAGGTGTTAACATTTCGCATGTGTGTATGCACGCACACAATTCTACGGTACCTGTGCCTGGCAGGGGTGCTATGGACCATATCCGGTACTAAGCCAGAGTGGGTACTGTCATCAGAAGCGGGAGTGTGTTGACTGGACACAGGTCCCTGTTGGGACTGTCCAGAGCCACATGCACGTGGTCTCCTGGGGAGTTCCAATGACAGCACAGACCCAGTATTGCTGGAGCTGCTGCTGGCACTATGGGGGCGTGCGCGGGCCTGTTGTCATCCGCGCCGACTGCCAGCTGCTGCTGTTGCTGGCATACGGCCACGTCGATGCCACAACCACCCACCATTGCCCTGGCTCATGGACATTTGGTTGTGGAACTGCTGTAATATGTCCCCACAACATCTGTCTATGACATCGGTGAAATTACGAATAGCATCCGCGATGTCACGCATACTGCCAGTCATGGCTGTGCGACATGCTCTCAGCTCCCTCAGACCCTGTCTGGTGTACCTTTCCATACGCGACTGTGCCTGCATGACAGCCCGAAACATAGCTGAGGTTGACAAACCTCTTTGGGCACGTCTGCCAGAGGCAGTACACCCACGGATGCTCCCACGAGAACCCATGGGCAACTGTCTGTGTGGTACCATCGCAGGACCCTGCCCATGGCTGCTGCATGGGGAAGCATGTGCCACAGATACCACATTACCCTGGTCGATGCCCACTGTATCCTGTCCATCACCTAGGGACAGTGGTGACAAAG
The DNA here is from genome assembly GCF_019279795.1 of Protopterus annectens. NCBI lineage: Eukaryota > Metazoa > Chordata > Ceratodontiformes > Protopteridae > Protopterus > Protopterus annectens. The sequence goes on from NC_056728.1 coordinate 1,112,644,178, forward strand.
GCTGTACTGGCAGGATGACTGTGCACAATGATGGGGTTGACAGCTGTGTACTGTCAATTGGCTGACCACTGGCGGACCCTGACACACCTTCCTGTGCCATTACACAGATATCATCATTACCAGTACCTGTGGCACCAGATTCAGTTTCCTTGCTGCAGGACACCAGAGCAGCACCAGAACCTGTGGGAGGAAGACAGGAAACACAGTTTACAGTGTCCACACAATGTTACCAGTGATGCACTTATGCACACATGCACACATGCACACGTGGACACATGCACACATGCACACATGCACACATGCACACATGCACACATGGACACAGGCACACATGCACACATGCACACGTGGACACATGGACACATGCACACATGCACACATGTACACATGCACAGATGCACTCGTGGACACATGCACACATGCACACATGCACATATGCACTCGTGGACACATGCACACATGCACACATGCACACATGGACACAGGCACACATGCACACATGCACACATGCACATGTGGACACAGGCACACCTGCACACATGCACACATGCACACCCCGCAGTATACACACAGAGCACTACTGAGTTACACTAGTATTACTAGCACTATCAGGACTATTGCAGGTATTGTTAAACACACTCACCAGCATGGATTGCCTGCCTTGCTGTAACACCAGAGGGACCTGCAGAAATGAGGAGATTAATGTCAGTGGGCACAACTGTGCCATTGATACTGCATATGATACAGTGCAGTAGTGCACCAGTTGCCTTTCACACGTCAGCTGCTGATATTGCCAATATCACACCTGCACAATTACATACTATGTTGACAGCTACATAGCACGGACACACCCTACACATGCATAAACTAACAGTGTACAGAACAGTCAAGTGTACATATGGCATATTACCTGCACGCTCCATGTCATGCTGCTGTGTGGATCCAGCCTCCATCATGATGCAGGTGTATTGCTGTTGCTGTTCCGGGGCTGGAGCCACAACACTTAGGAGTAGCCCCTCCAGTCTGGTGAGGGGGGGGAATGTGTGGCCACCCCACCTCCTGTGGCAACCTGTTGCCTGTGGATATCCAACGCACGCTGACGGAAATTTCTGATTAAATCACTGCAGTGATGTCATACCTGGTCATATGTCCTATTATGCATGCCAATGTCATTTACCCTACGGACATGGTCTTGCCACAGTGCAGCCCTCTCCTGCTGATTCTGGCTGGTGCGGGAAAACAGTATGTCATAATCCCGCACCAGGCTCTGGTGTATCTCCTCATCTTCCGCTGCAGAGTAGGCAGGATTACGCTGACGTGCCATCTGCCTGGAAGAGAACACAAACAAGATATCAGCAGACTATGTCAGCAATATATGGCACACATACTATACATGATACTCAAGTGTAGTGATATACTACTACTCCCATATGTTGCATGTGTGTGTCTCGTGGTGTATACACAAGTACATGGCCAGATACCAGTGCTCAGCCAATACCTGCCACATTCCATACAACATAGTAGCATGCCCCATCGGTCAGCACACTGCGACAGGTCCAATGCACAACATCACTCTGGGGGTTCATACCAAGGTACTGTATGTGGAACGCCATCCACTAGTGTGATCTGGACACAAGTTACTCGGCCTGGATATACATATCCCACCACCACCACCAGCACAGTAGACAACTGTGATATGTATGTGATTAGACAGTTATTCACTTGTTAGGACTGAGATGGTATCCATGCAGCCCACTGGGCCAGTGGAAGCCATAACCCACACTGCTGACCCCTTTGCAAATGCTTACCACGGACATCCCACAGATTGCATGGAACTTGCACACACATTTCTAACCCAGACCCTATGCACAAAGGTTAGGCCTCCTGTCCGGTGGACCCCAGCCAGAGGCAGATTGTATAACAATAGCAGGAGGCTACTGCAGGACAGAGCAGATTCACATTAAGGGATGGCATCTGTGGTCAGCACTGGTAATACGCTACGGTCTCTCATAACAACGGCCATGGTCTACTCTGGGAGGGAAATGGCCACAAACACTATAGATAACCACAAGGCCTTCTTCAGTTATGTTACACACATGGACCTGACACCTCAGATATGCTCTGAGTTAATACACACCTACTTAACATTCACCGAACACACAGATATTGGCAACATTCTTGCAGACAGGTTCGGTGCACGTATCCCCCTCCTTCAACCCCACAAGTAGAAATACTTATCACAGCTGAATGTAACCTCCCTATCATCTCACATGTCCAGGTGAGGGCCGCCCTCAGCAAACCAGAACACACAGCATCACTGTGACCTGATGGTATCCCTGGATGTGTGCTACGTGCACTAAAAGAGGACATACAACCGCATATAAGACTGATATTTAACCTTGGCCGTACTACAGGATATGTACCTGAACACTGGCATACAGCAACAGTGGTCCCACACCACTAAGGAGGCACCTCTACTGACCCTGGGAACTACTGCATCATACGCATAACTGGCCTGGTCTGCTAAGCTATGGAATTATTCAGTTTGGGATGCATATACAGCAATACTGGGTACCTGCAGACACTTGTTCCCGGCCAGTTTGCCTTTGTGATGGGCTGATCCTGCGTTTTGAACCTGGTTGACCTTTCAAAACAGTCACTACAGCCATTATGAGGGCAACGCACAGACAACTGCTGCCAGGATCATGGCCTAACACTGACTGACATGTAATGTATAGTCATCCCCTTTTGGTAGAACTACGTGCACACAACATATCACATGGACATACCTATAGATACAGACCTATGACACATTTGGAGGGTTCACAGTATGCAGACTACTAATCTGCTACTTTACATTACCTGTGTTTGTCGCAGCTGGTTGCATTACCACTACTTCTGCTTCCTGCTGCTGCTGGCACGGCTTGCTACTGTCACTGCTGACAGCTTAGACTCAGTGTGTAGCGTGTGTTTTTTTTTTTTCTCACTCTCTGTCTCTGTCTCTGTCTGTCTCTCTCCCTCTGTCTGCCTCCAGACAGTGCAATGAACGTATTGCATGTGTGGAGTGTTAGTACAGGATGCTTTTGTAGGTATCTGCATAGGTCCATGTGATGGCCTCTGCACCAATTGTAAGCCAGCATTTGCTAATTGCATGCAGCCAGTTGTGTACTGATTGCAGTTCTCACTGTGATTTCAGGACAGTGCTATAAAAGGGTATGTGAGATAGGCGTTGCCCTTTCATATTGTAAGGTCGGGGACCATGCTGGTATGCTGTGGACACTGTTCTGTGAGTGTAAAGGTTAGTATCTCTCTCATGATTCAGGCTGTGTTGTAGATTCACATTTCTCCATTCCTCTCTCCTGTTCCCTGTAGTAAGTGTGTATGCACAATTATGCACAATGACACCTACAACTATACATATATATATATATATATATATATATATATATATATATATATATATAAATATACATACATTTATATATGTACATTAACTGACATTATTACCTACTAGCTACCAACTAGCATGGCTGTTTCTGTTCACACACTACTATTATGGAAATCCACTAGTTTTGACAGTAATTCTAAATTACATGCTTTGTGTACTACACATCCTATATTCCCTTTACATTCATTCCTACTATTACATGATATATTTATTTTAGCACAATGCTCTTGTATAAGAGTCATGGCTTAGTGGTAGGTCATGCAGACTACTGTTTCCTGGGTTCGGGACTGACAGCGGGGTTTTATTTTCTTTTGAACTGACTACAGGACCTGTCAATCAGAGTGACTAAGGCACATTTAAGCAGTTGTAACCGGGTTAGCGCTGGTTTGCGCGGAGCTCACACATGCGCACTGGCGTTCATCTCTGCGTGCACAAGCGCACACCCGCTTACAACCGCTTAACAGTGCTTACTCTGGCGCACACCCGCACTATTTTCTTTGAAAGAAATGAAAATGGGGAGACAGGAAAGTGGTGAAAAAGGGGTCACAAAGAGGGTAAGACAGTAGGGAAACAAGCTTGGAATTTGCAGGAGGGATGTAGGTAAGGCCCATAGCTGCTCATTTCTTCATCAGCAACAGCTGTGCATATGTATGTAATTTGGTGTGACATTTGAAACCTTCCACCCCTGAGAGAGGTGACAGGACAACAATAATACTTGTTGTACAGCCAATTGTAATTGATAGTTTCCATGTCCAGCAGACGTGTGCAGAATGGGCAGCTATGTATGGGGCATAATTTTTTTGTGGGTATAGAGTGCCCTTTTTTTTTTTTTTTCAGGTGAGAGTGGTATGTCAGGTGAAGGAGGTCGGTATAGCTGGGGAGGTAGGTTGGGTAGGTCAACAGACAAGACAAACAAGACGCATACAGGGGAGGTGTATGACACATGTGGGGGGTTACACAATAGACGGGGATGGAGGTTTGGATATCCAGAGCCCATGAGCCCACAGATGGCAACAGTGGAACTGATATCCCCACCCATGGGCAGTTGCCACTGTTCCTTCACTGCTCAGGACGGGGCTGTGCTGGGGGCTGTGTAGGCCGGGCAACAGGCATGCCCGTAAGTTGTGCCACCTGTGCCTCAAGCTGGTGTAGGGGCCCAAGAACAGAGTCCCGGATCTCCCTACGCACCACAGTCCGGATGCTAAGGAGGGTGAGTGGTGGTTCTCCTCCGGCCACACTTGCAGACGGGGGGATGAGACCCATCCCCTGCAGCGCTTGCACCTGCAGGTGGCACAGGGCCACCGGAGGAGGGTCCAGACTGGGCACTAGTGCCAGGTACACTCGCCAGCTGAGGTGGGAGAGGTGGGTCCACTGGAACCCGCCTTCCCTGTCGTCCTATGTTTTGCATTATGTCATGACAGTTTGGGTTAGTAACATATGATACCATTCGCAATTAGTTGTAACAGCATGCATTAGTATTCCCATTAACCAAACACCCAGATATTCACACCATTGAACAGCGAGCATAACACATGCATAATTTGAACAGCAATACACAGTCCAACAACATGCAGGGTTGATTGATGGCAACAGGCCATCAGGTTTGGATGTATGAACAGGGCAGATGCATCAACGGACATGCAAATATTTATGAGCGGCGCAGTGGTGCAGCGGTTAATGCTGTCGCCTCACAGCAAGAGGTTCTCTGGTTTGATTCTCGGCCGGGGTGCCTTCTGTGCGGAGTTTGCATGTTCTCCCTCACAAGTGGGTTTCCTCCGGGTACTCCGGTTTCCTCCCACATTCTAAAGACATGCGTCTGGAGCATTTCTCCCCGGGCCTCCGCTGAAAACAGGATCTGTGGAACCTAGTTGGACTTTCCCGGTCAACAAATGTAAAATAAATAAAATAAATAAATAAATGACCCAACAGGACAAATGTCCAGGGGTGTTAATTGTGATTGCACATACCATTTTTACGTGGAATGGGTTATATGTGGTTATAGGGTGGGGTGAAGAAAATACTATTAACACCTTCGAATACCAATACATATGCTGTACATTTCTAATAGCTGCACATATATACACACTACTGTTCTAACTACAGTTTCCTATATGATAACTACTTCAATTTGGTGATAGGACTGTTACTGCTACATCAATATACATTTTATTGTTCTTCATACACATTCATATCTGGCTTTGTTCAGCTACATCATCCTGCTACATTTGCTTTATATACCTATAGACAACTGTGGATGTTTGGTATGTCAGACAATCATACTATCTGCATATTGCAGACTGAGAGCAACATATCCAGATTTTGGGATACACATTCCAGCTGCAGCAACACTTTGAACAGATTTCGCTGTTTGGTTTTGCTTCTCACATGCATTTCATTCTGTACTGACTGCAGTATACTTTATTCAGGGGTTATTACTACTTTATTGGTGGATTCATAACACTTCCTCACACTCTCTCACTTGTTTTCATTTTACTATTCAGGATGGTACTTACTTCTAGGCTTTATTGACATGTTTTACCTGTAGTTATTACAATCCTTTCCAGCAGTCTCACTTCTGTCATGTCTCAGTATTTCAACAGGGGTATATTTCACACATGTGATTTTCTCATCTTCTGCAGTTGTACTTTTCAGCCTGCTGCAGGTTGTGTGCTATTATATTACAGGTGGGGCATCTTTATTTCAGACTTTATTTCAGTCATTTTCATTTTTCTGTTTGGATTACAGACTGCAACACACTTTTGTAATCAAGCAATACTTGCAAACACTCTTACACTGTTACTTGCACATTCTATTACTTAGTGTCTACAACTGTCATACTTTTATATTTCTTTACAGTTACTGGGAGAGGATTACTGACCTGCCTGGTGGCGCAACCACACCAGCCTATCGCCATAGGCTCTGCGGTTCGCAGAACGGACACCTGCAGCTGTAATATAAATGAAGTAATATTGGAATACACATCTCCATATAAGCTAGTTTAATTTCTTACATACATAATTACATGTTACTTACTCAGTAGTGGGGCGTAGGGCATTTGCCGGGCCTCCTGGATCCAAAGGTTCAATTGGTCCTGCTTGTGTCTCTTCAGGTCCGCATGGTGGTGATGAACCTGCTCACCAGTCCTTGGAATCCCTGTGGCACTGGTGAGATCATGAGCCAACTGGTCCCATGCCTCAGCCCTATATGCTCCCCACAGGACCTGGCCCTGCATGAGTTGGGCCTCATGGTTGTGGACTAGGAGCCAGACCATGTATCTGGACTCCTCAACGCCCCACCTCTGTGCTCGAAAGCAACTACCCTCACCTACTCCTGTCATTCTGGCTGCAAGTCAGTTCTACAATCATTTATGCTGTGTATTCCCACCTATGGGGCTTATATATGCCGTTTTCCCCGCATATATCTGTGATTGGCCATTTTGGAATTGTATCAACTTCACAAAACCTGCTTTGTCATGCTCCACTTTGTATTCATTCCTATATATTTGCTATTACTGCATTTATAGGTACTGCTGTTATGGCTTAGTGGTTCAGTACCTTTACTATGGTGCATAGTGTCCTGGGTTCAAACCTAGCCACTGCTTTTTATTTTTTATGACTGTCTAGACAGGCTGAGGGGTGTGTCTGTGTAAAGGCAGTTTTGATACGGCTTGCTCAACGTTGCCCGTCGGTTATCTTGTTGGAGAGGTGCGCAGCTCCGCGCAAACGGGGTACGCTGGTTTACACCTCATTTGGCTATCAGCACGCATATTACGCTCAGATCAGCTAGGGGCACACAGTTTCAGCGTGTTAAACCACTGCTCACCTACGGGCACTCATTATGCACCTGTTAAACCACTGCTCACCTACGGGCACTCATTTTGCACCTGTTAAACCACTGCTTACCTACGGGCACTCATTTTGCACCTGTTAAACCACTGCTCACCTACGGGCAGATGCACTCACCTTGTTAAACTGTTGCTCAGCTATAGGCACATCTGGCATCTTTTATTATTTTGTTATCTCACATTTCTTCAAAATAAATGGACTATTTCATTACATTTTACATAAACTATGATTTTATATGTGTACATGTTTGTCAGGGACTTGTTTCATGCTTATTTTACTAAAATAAAAATTGGTGCTGTGGGGGCTCAAACCATGAATGCCTGCTCTTCAGCCGACGTCTCTACCACTACGCTATTGCTTCTTGGCTTACTTTGCATATTTGGTTCTTATATCCTTTTCCACTGACTGCTAACTGTGGCTAAGTTACGGGCACGCCCACGCAAACGAGTGCACTCACGGGCAAACATCTTTACGATTTAAAACAAATATATAACATGTTCATTTATATATTTTATGTTCATAGTCTGTGGGGGCATGTGTTGTGTTGTGTTTATTCACATTTCCATGGCCTCTGTCGTGGGTGTTTACTTTGGGCAATTTTACTCTTCTGGGGGCGTGTCCGCTTGCAGTGCTCAGCCTACAGCCACGATCCCTACTGTCTTCCACGGACCGTGTTAGCCTTTGGTGTGATTCAGCATGCCCTCATGCATATGCATGACATGCTGACGTCACACCGTTTAACTGCAGCCTCCGTGTAAGCCATGTATCTCTTACACGGAGGCTTCGTGAATCCTGCCCTTAGTGTAAAATTTTACATTTGAGTTTTAAAAAGGATTATGTTTGAGAAAATAATTACTTTATTTTTAATCACAGACCAAATGACAGACATATCTGTGTAACTGTCATAGTCTTTTGTAGTGATGCTTTCAAATATGAGTTGTTTCTTTTGGCAAAGTAGATAATCACAAGCTTGTATATCTAACAGTGGTGCTTATTCACTGTTATGTTGTACATAGGCTGTCTGTATTATTGCTGAATGGGTGTCTGCTGTTTTAACTTTCATAATGAGTTTGGTACATTATTTCTGGTGTGTATTTCTGTAGTAAGCAACTGTGGTGCATCGTTTGGCAAAAAATTATCAACCTTTCTGTGCAGTTGTTATGTACAAGCCCAATCCTGTCATTATTTTCTATCTACTTGTTAACTATTTACTGATCAGCATTACACTGTTTGAATGGATCAGGTACATAAATAAGAATAACTACAAATGCAGGTAGTGATGATTAACAATGCGTAACATAAACTAAATTGATAGATATTACATCCTGTCACTGTGCTTATGATTTGGTAGATATCACATACTGTCACTTTGTTTATGGTTTGATAAATATCACATGCTGCCACTGTGTCAAGTTTTTCGGAGGTGTTGCACTCCATTCCAATTCTCTGATGTTGTGATGTCACCCATTAACCATGTTGCATTGCTCAACTCATTTGCGTATAGCTATTAAGTTTACCACTGGTTGTTCTTCTTACTATCTATTGTTAAGGAACATCTGTTATTCGTAGGATGTTCAAATCACACCTTAGTTACGTATAAACGTCAGTTACAATTCAGCTTATGTCTGCTATTGATACCTCATCTTAATTGTGTCAGGCACTCATACAAATAATGGACTATGGGAGTTATATTTTGCTCTTAAACTGTCTTTATGATAATTTTGTAAGGTGTGTATTAGGGGCTCTGTTCAAATGTTATGCTGTCACTATTATCTTATAGTGTTACAACTGTGTTTGAATATAAATATTTGTTCTTATTGCATGTTTTAATACTAATCCGTATGTGTTCTGATACGTATATATGCTCTGACTTTTGTACATGTTTATTTTTCAGGTATATTGACGGTTATTTTGTACTTGATCAAGTGATAGCATTTTTTCTGGTGAGCTGTGCATTGCATGTCAAGTAATGCAGTGGAGTAAGTTAGTTGCTTTCTATGATGGACATAGAGGCCCAGCATGGCCTTCACTGATATCATAAATACTTATTGACAATAGGACATTGGGAATGTTATATGATCCTGACTGTACATCTTCTACCCTCAGTTATTTATATTATGCAAAATATAAAGATACCTTATGGGTCATACTGTCTGATTAATATGTTTAAATTACACCTGTATTGTATTGTGATATACCTTCAGCAAAAATACCACAGTTACAGTATCATGTTTTTATCATGTGAATGGCATACATTCATAGGTGTGTACTAGACTACACACTACTGTGTAGGCTAATGGCCCTGGAGCCTTTACAAGCCTAGCCCATAGGATTACCCTGGCATCGTGCCAGTACCTCTGTCAAGTAGAGCCACTGGAGTGATTCCAGGGGTGAATTTTCTATTTCCCATCCACTCATCAAGATTTCTCTTGAAGAGGGACAGTGAGGTGCTTTGTTTGACATGTATGAGAAGTCTATTCCATAGCATGGGCAGTCTCTGAGTTATGAACATATCCCTCTAGCACATTCTGTTGATTGTGATAATGAGGTTGAGGTCTCTGGAAAGTGTGGTGCGGATGGATTGGGATTTCTTTAGATGTAGCATTTCTAACAGAGCTGGGTCAGACATGACTTTATGAGTCAAGCAGAGACAGGGGATATAAGACAGAGAATAGATGGAGTTTTTTTTGAGTCTGTCCATGTAAGACAAGTGTTTAAGGCTTAGGGTCCTCTTTGTGAGGTACTTTTGTGGCCTCTCCAGTTGTTGCAGGTGTCTAGTGAGGTACATGCCAAATGGGGCATTGTACTTGATGATTGGCCTAATGAGGGAAGAGTAGAGGGAGACAATGAACTCTTTCTTCCTGGATGCAAAACCCTTAGTAATGAGATGTGGCACATAGAAAGACTTTCTGACCACAGTGGCAGTGCGGTGGTCAAAAGAGAGGTTGCTGTCAACCAGTGTTCCCAGATCTCTTATAACACCTTCTGTGTTCAGTGGACTACCATCAATGTGGTAGTTCATGGGAACTGGGTTTTTCCCAAAGGGGATGACGACACATTTTTTGGCATTGAGCTTAAGGCCATGTTTTTGACACCAGTCGTTGGTCTCAGTGAGGCCTTTCTGTAGATGTCAACATCAGTTGGGGAGTTAATAATGGCGCCCAACTTGCAATCATCTATGACCTTTGTCAGCCAGAGTCTCTTCATGTTAGACTAGACTGGACTTCTGAAAAGTAGATACCAAACAGGAGAGGACTCAGGACTGATCCCTGTGAGACTCCAGTCATGACTGGACGGCAGTCTGACTTGGAGTCAGCTGCTTTCACACTGTGGGTTCTATCTGTTAGCCAGTTTGCAACCCACCTAGTAATATAGGTGTTGATGCCTAACTTAGTCAGTTTTTCTATGATTCCTGAGTAGGGAATGGTATCAAAGGCCTTGGCCAGATCAGGTAGACTGTATGAGCCACCTTGCCTTCATCCACAGATCTGATGACTGACTCAAAGAAGTCAACCAGGTTGAGCAGGCATGATCTACCCTTCACAAAACCAAACTGTATGGGATCCAAAGTGTGGAGATTCCCTATATCCTTGTTTAACAGGTCCATGATAGCTTTGCATATCAGACTTGTCAGGCTAATGCGGTGATCGTTTCCAGGGTCTGTAGTTGCTCCTGCTTTGTGGAGAGGGATGACTATAGCAGTGCACCATTTGGTAGGGACAAAGCCTGTGGTGAGGCTGTGATTGAACAGGGCGCACAGGTGAGGTGCTAGTTCACTCTGTAGTTCATGTAGAACACAGCCAAGGATATTGTCAGGTCCCATAGGCTCATAGGTTCATAGGTTCATAGGTTCATACTAGGCTATCTGCCCAAGGGCATTTATAAGCCTAGCCCATAGTTATGTGGCTTTCGCCACCTCTTTAGTTTGAATAGAAACTATGCCTATCATTTTTCTGTGCCTCTGTCAAGCAGTGACACTGAAGTAATCCCTGGGGTATATCTGCGATCTCCCATCCATTGGTCAAGATTCCTCTTGAACAAGGCCAGCGAGGTGCTCTGCCTCACATGTACCGGGATTTTGTTCCACAGCATAGGGAGTCTCTGGGTGATGAATCTGTCCCTCCAGCACGTTCTATTTATAACCGTGTCAAGGTTTAAGTCTCCCGCCCCTGTGGTTCTGAGGGATCTAGATTTTTTGAGGTGAAGCATATTCATCAAATCTGGGTTTGACATGGCCTTATATGTCAGGCACAGGTCACCTCTGAGCAAGCGGTATGAGGCTGAATAAAGCTGGAGTTCTTTCAGTCGGGCAGCATAAGACATATTTTTGAGACCCTTTATCCTTTTGGTGAGGAACTTTTGGGGCCTTTCAAGCTGCATCAGGTGTCTGGTCAGATACATTCGAACGGGCATTGTACTCAATCATAGGTCTAATGAGTGATGAGTACAGGGGACGATGACCTCCCTTGATCTAGATGTGAATCCCTTCATGATCAGGTGGGCGATATAGAAGGTTTTCCTAACTACTTTAGCAACATGAGTGTCAAGCGAAAGACTACTGTCAACTTGGGTCCCCAGATCCCTGATGACTTTTCTGTGCTCAGTGGATTGTCACCTATATGGTAGCTAGGGGTAACCTTGTTTTTCCCGAAGGGTATGACTATGCATTTTTGGCGTTTAACTTCAGGCCATGGCTCTGGCACCAGTTATCCGTTTCTGTGAGGCCCTTCTGGAGGATATCTGTGTCAGATGTGTTTTCGACTATGGCCCAGTTTGCAGTCATCTGCAAACTTTGTCAGCCATAACCCTCCTGTGTTTGCTTGTACTTCAGAAAAGTAGATGCCGAACAAGAGTGGACCCAGGACTGAGCCCTGTGGGACACCACTTGTGACAGGCTTTGAGTCTGACATGGCTCCAGCAACTCTGACCCTGTGGGTTCTGTCGCTAGCCAGTTTGCAACCCATCTTGTGAAGTATGGGTTTACATTCAAGCTGATGAGTTTTTCGATGATACCTGAGTGGGGTATTGTGTCAAAGGCCTTTGCCAGGTCGAGGTAGGCTGTATGGACTGCCTTTCCCTCATCAATGACCTTGGTGACTGTCTCGAAAAGTCAACCAAGTTTAAGAGGCAGGATCTGCCTTTGACAAAGCCAAACTGGGTTGGATCCAAAGTCTGCAAGTTCCCTATGTCTTTATTTATGAGTTCCATTATGATCCTCTCCATGGCTTTGCAGATAAGGCTTGTCAAGCTAATGGGCGGTAATTTCCAGGGTCTGTGGAGGCACCGCCCTTATGAAGTGGGACCACAGTCGCCGTGCGCCACTCCTTGGCAATGCATCCTGAGGTGAGGCTAAGATTAAACAGCTGTCCTAACTGTGGGTTTAATTCCTCGTTGAGTTCATGAAGCACACAGCCGGGGACACCATCCGTCCCATGGATGCTGTGTTTTTTGCCTTAGTGAGGGCAGTTCTCACCTGGGCGTTGGAGATGTTTGGGGGGCTACAATCCTCTGGAATAGATATCTTTCCTTTTGGGGGGGAGGGGGGGGAGAAGTTTGCACTGAACCTGTCAGCCAGTATGTTAGCAATGTGTGTAGGTTCAGTAATTTTCACATCATTTTGAACTAATTCTGAGCATATCTGGGAGTTTCCTCCTAGGTTTCTAACATAGCTAAAGAAGGCCTTATGATTGTCTTTAGAGTCCTTGGCGATTTTTCTCTCAAAATTTGCCTTGGATGATTTTATGAGAGCTCTTAGTTTTTTACTTATAATGATCAAAGGTGTCTTACCTTTCAAGGATTTTGCTCTATCTTGTAGTAGCTTCCTCCTTTTGTTGTAGAGCTTGTTTATGGCTGGGGTCCACCAGACTGGACGCTTGCCTTTGGTACAGAGAGTCTTAGTTTTGTTTGGGATTGCCTGATCCATACAGTCCTGTAGGTGCTGGTAGAAGGCATTTGTAAGTGATTCAGCGGTTTGAGTAATGTTTACCACTGGCTCAGGGGCCTTAAAGGAGACCACACTAGTTTTTAGAAGTGTGAAATCGGCTTTTGAGAAGTTTTTCACTGTGGTCTTTTTTGTTTCAGGTGGGGCAGGGATGAGGACCTCCAGCGAGATTAGTTTATGATCTGATCTCACCAGTGAGGGTATACTTCGGTGTTGAACATTTTGATCCCATGTTCGTGATGATGAGATCAAGTATGTTTTCACCTCTTGTGGGGATGGTGACTAGTTGTTCCATGGCATTTGAGTTTATGAACTCCAGGAATCTTTGGGTTAGAGTGTTCGGGCTTGAGTAGTGTTCCCAGTCTATATTAGGGTAGTTGAAGTCACCTAGTATGATGGTGTTTGGAGATACATTTATCCCCTCCAATGTTTTCAGGAAGGCCATGTGAGGTTCCTGAGTTTGAGAGGGTGGCCTGTAACATGCTACAAATTGCAGAGCAGTCTTGCCTATGGTTAATTGCACCTGGATGGTCTCCGATGCATCGTGCGTTGCCACCAACCTTGAGGTGTATTCTTGACCTTGGACAGTGCTGTTTTAACCTGTGCAGCAGTAATAATGGGTGCATGGCAATCTACTGGTATTGTGATTGGTCCTTTGGGGGGGGCAATTGGCACTGAATCTGTCGGCCAGTATATAGGCAATATCTGTTGGCTTAGTATAGGAGGTACCATTGTGCAGTAGCTCAGAGCAAATCTGGGTATTGCAGTGGAGGTTCATTAAATAACTATAGAAGGCCTTGTGGTTGTCTTTACTATCTGCTGCATCTGTTTTCATAGCTAGAGAGTATATGATGAGGGATCTCAACTTTTTGTTGAGGCTGATAAGGGAGTTTTTCCAGTCTTGGGACTTCACTTTATTCCACAACAGTTTCCTCCTTCTGTTGTAGAGTTTGTTTATGGCAGGGGACCACCAGATTGGCTTCCTTTTTTGGAGGAGAGTGTCTTGGTTGTATTGGGTATTGCAAGATCCATGCATTTGTGTACATGTTCATACAGAGCATTGGTGTATGATTTGGCAGTCTTGCAACTATTCTTCATTTGCATGGTGCTGTGAAGTTAGCCACCTTTGTTCTTAGGAGCCCAAAGTTAGCTTTGGAGAAGTTTTTCATGGTGGTTACCTTTATGTGTGAGGATTTCCAAGGTGATTAGTTTGTGGTCGGATCTAACCAGGGAGGATTTGACTATTGGTGTAGAGCAACAGTCTATAAAAACAAAAAAACGTTCTAAAACTGTAAAGCAAAGTAGAATAATGCCAATAAACAATTAAAACTTTGTAACTAATAAAATTACGAATGGAGAAAAAACACAGCTGAGGCCGAACTGAGAGCAACAGTCGCCCATGTTAGTAATGACCAGGTCAAAGATGTTGCTAACTCTAGTGGGGGTAAGAACAAGCTGGTCCAGGGCACTGGAATCAATGAATTCCAGGAAACATTGGGCAAGTGTATTGGTACATGAATAGTTTTCCCAGTTAATGGAGGAGTACTTGAAGTCACCCAGTATGAGTGCATTAGGTTGGACCTTAATATTCTTCAGGGTGCTTAAGAACGTGGAGTGAGTGTCTTGGGACATGGTTGGTGACCTATAATAGGCAATGACCAGAATCACTGTCTTACCCAGTGTTAGCTGCACCTGAAGTATATCTGATGCATTATGTTGGGCTACCAATATGGAGGTGTGCATATCCTTTATGAATATGGAAACACCACCTTTGGAGCTTCGGTCCAAGTTCTGGGGCCGAAAGGTGTGGAATGAGTTATAGCCTGGTAGTGCAGGGCTGCTTTCTGTTGCCTTGAACCAGGTCTCTGTTACAACACAAATGTTGATGTTCTCCATTTTAAGGAGTGTTTTGAGTAACTGCATTTTGAGATTTAGACTTCTAGCATTAAGCAGCATGACCCTCATATTGCATTTGTTTGTAGCTGTTATGGTGGTAATTTGGTCTTTGGAACACTGCCTAAAAAAGGCATTATAGGGGAGACAAGAGCCTTGGCCAGTATCCGGAAGCCCAGGGGTGACAGATGCAGGCCATCTCTGGCAAAGCATCGAGGTCTGTCAATTATGTCATCCTAGGCAGACAGATACTGGATCCACTTAGCATGAGACCAGAAACTTAGCCAATTGTTGAAATCAATCATTTTCTGCTTGTACTGTAGTATCATTCTGGGTGATGGCAGGATGCTGCTCAGGGCTAGGGTCATACCCGCCTGGGCTACATAATCTGAGAGCGCCTCCATGTCTCTTTTCATGTAGTCCAGGGAGGTACATCTCAGGTCATTCACACCCACATGTACAATGACAAAGTCATATTTATACCTGTTGTTGAGGGACATGAGTGCGTGCATTATATGGTGGATCCTGGCACCTGACAGGCAGCTGACTGTTACTTTCTCCTTATTTAACCTAGTGAGTGGGACAACAGTGTGCCTCACTATCGAGTCACCTATGACTAGTGTACTGGGCATGCTGTTTTGCCATAGAGGTTTGGTTGAATGGCACACTGTTTAGGATAGCTATGTGTCTCATGATTATTTATTTATTTTTTTTTTATTTTACATTTGTTAACTGGGGGGTGTCTGACTGAGCCAAAAAGACCCTATTTCAGCAGAGGCCCGGGGAGAAAAGCTCCACATAGTAAAATTACAGATACATTTAGATATTTAGACATGATCAGTATACAAACAAATTACAATAGATATTTTTTACAGTGGTATGCAGCACATTAACAGTTACAGTGGAGAGAACAAACAAGAAAATATTAATTTAAAAACAAAGGTAATTAATCGATTTGTGGTGTACAGCTGACATTTGGAACATAGGTAGAATACATACATAGTACACAAGTACAGTACATACATTGTAGATTACCCAGTGTTTGTGAGTAAGAGTGAAAACTATTACCAAGTACTCTAGGTTTAGTATGTGTACCTTATCCGCTTTGACTAGCCTGGGGAGCAGTCATGGTACTGCCAGCTTTGCTTGAGATGTTGCCTAATGAGGTTTTTAAAGGAGGCTTTGGACGATGTGTTTTGTATGCTAGTGGAGAGAGAGTTCCATTTTGTAGCCACTGAACTACTATATAGTGCATCTCCAAAGCTATTGTGGCTGTTGGTGACTTCTAGTAGTAGTTTGCTTGATGATCTAAGAGGCCTTTTGGCTGAGTGATGTTGTACTAGGTTTTTGAGGGCAGGACACTTATTGGGGAGGTAATAGATTGAATGACAGAGGCAGAGCTGATTGTAGTTTAGGAGGTTGGGCAGTTCAAGCCAGTAGAGTTGTCTCAGAGCAGTACAGTGATGAGTTCTATATGAGCAATTTGCAGTAAAGTGGGCAATTCTGTTATATCCGGCTTCCATTTTGCTTAGTTCAGTTTTGTTAAGATTAGTCAGAATGGGAGATGCATACAGTAGGGTGGATAGAAGTTGGGAGCGAGCAATGGCTGAACTTGTGTTGTTGGTAAGAAATGGTTTGATATGGTAGAGTGATCCCAGTTTGGCATGTACTTTTTTAATAGTTAAGTTGAGATGACTATCAAATTTTAGGTGGGAGTCTATGGTTATTCCCAATAGCTTAGCTTGTGCCACTGGAGCGATTGGAGTAGCATTTGTGGAGTAGATAGTGAAATGACTGTTATCAGTGTTTTTGTTAGAACTGGTTATAATCATAGGCTGAGTTTTCTTTGCATTGAGGATACGTTGGGCTTTGGTAAGGTAGTTTCAATGTCAGAGAATGCTAGTTGAGTTGTTTGCAGGAGGGTGGGAATGTTTTGTGCAGCACAGATTAAGGTAGTTTCATCTGCATACTGAATGATAGATGCATGCTGTGTGGAGGTATGGAGGTCGTTTGTGAAGATTGTGAATAGTAGTGGTCCTAAGATAGAACCTTGTGGGACTTCTATAGTTATGGGCAACTGAGGAGAAAGAGAATTTTCCCATTTCACAGCTTGGTACCTGTCAGTTAAGTAGCTTTGGAACCAAGTAAGAGTGGAATTTGATAGGTGATATTGGTTTAGTTTGTTTAGCAGGATTTGGTGTGAGACTGTCAAATGCTTTGGACATATCCAAAAAAGAATTGACACCTGCTTGCCTTCATTTTTTAGATGGTTTACTGTGTCTGTGAAGCAGAGGAGGGTTGTAGTGGTACTATGGGCAGGTTTGAAACCATGCTGAGTAGGTGACAAGATGTTGCTGTCTAGGAGATATTTTAGCACCTGGGTATGGATGCATTTTCTAGGATTTTAGCCAGGGGGGGAGAGTAAAGCAGTGGGTCTGTAGTTATTAAGTTCAGTGGAGGTCCCGTCTTTATGCATGGGTGTAACATAGGATATTTTCCAGTGTTTGGGCACATAGTTTTCAACAATTGATCTGTTTATGAGAGTGGAGATTGGGATAGCAATAGCATCTGTTGTGAGTTTCAAGAAATAGCTGGGGAGTAGGTCGGCTGCTGTTGATGAGGTTTTTAGTTTGGAGAGCATGCTTTTGATAGAAGTGGTGGAAACTGGTTTGAGGGTAAAGCTTGTATTAGTGTTATTTGTGTTGGGGGGATAGTGAGGTTGGAACTTTCTTGTGATACTAAGGATAGAATTGAGTTCACAAAGTGGGAGCTGAATTGTGTTTCGATGGGAACTTTAGTGTCAGGTTTGGTTGGTTTGGGGATAGCCTTTTGGTTGGGTTTTAGTAGCTGGTTTACATTTTTCCCAAATTTTTGAGGGTTGTGTTGGTATTTAGTTTGCAATGTCGTGTAGTAGGATTTTTTTTGTCCAGCCTAATGCATTTTTTTGCACGGTTGCGCAGTTCTTGGTACTTAGTTAGGCTTTGTGTTTCTTTGTTTTTTTAAGAGTAAAGCCAGGCAGTATCTCTGGACTTGAGGATTTGTTTGGTTTCTTTACTGAGCCAGGGATTTGTAGAGGTTTAACCTTGATTTTACGCAATGGAGCGATAATGTCTAGGTGTTGTAGAAATGTATTGTTGAAATATGCTACAGCTTGGTCAAGTGGGAGGGTTTTTAGGGGAGTCCAGTCACAGTTACAGAGTAAAGTATTGAGGAAATCAGGAGAGAATTTTTTTGTGTTTCTAGTGGATTTATAGTTAGTGGTTTTGCATATGCTTGTTCTACTACGTATAAGGTATATTATGTTGTGGTCACTTAAGGTGTCTGGGAGACTGCCTGTGTGGGGGTACAATGCAGGGTTGTTAGTTAGGACCCAGTCAAGGATGGATTCCCCTTTTGATTTTTTTATCATATCTAGTTGGAATTTGAACTAGCTGCTGGTAGCCATGGAGATTTATTAGATTAATTGGTGGTTCCGATATACAGGTGAACCAATCTAGGTTCATATCCCCCAGAAAAAGGGTTTCTTGTGAGTATGTGAAGAACACCAGGATAAGAAGTCTTCAAGGTTAACAGATATATTACCAGATGGAATATAGATCACAATTGCGGTGATGACCTTTTTAGAGTGAAGTTGAAGTTGTGAGATAAGTATGTCACAATTATTGGAAGAGGGGTAGGAGTTTGGTAATTGACGTACAGTTAAGTTGGACTTGTACAGTAAAGCAGTTCCACCCCCTTTACGAAGTCGTCTGTCCTGTCTAATGATATTGTAGCTGGTAGGGAGAACTTCTGAGTTAGCTATGTTTTTATTTAGAAAGGTTTCTTTTAAAGCAACTATGTCTGGGGAGTAGTGTGCTATTGTGACCTGCAGTTCAGGTATTTTATTTTTGATACTTCTAATATTAATATTTAGCATTAAAAGATGGTTGGTTTTGCTGCTGTTGTTGATTTGCCCAGGGATGAAGATAGTGGGGGTGTTATGTTCTGACATTTGTGTTGGAGCTGTTTGTGTTGGACAGGATGGATTTGGGCCTGGGTTGGGGTGGCTGTCCCCACTTATGATGAGCCTGGTTTTAAAATGATGATACAGTTGGAGTTTGGTGATGAGTGTGAGAAAGTATTCTGTTTTTTGGAGTAGGAATGAGAGCGTATGTGTTTAGTTCAGAACTGGTTTGTTATGTAGTTCTTGAACAATTGTGGGCAGATATTATTATAATGTGCGGTGTCTGTATATGAAAGTGCATAATATAGTGTTGGGATACTAAGTTTAGGGATATTGCTAGAGTGATAACTTGTGGAGTTATAAATAATTATGAAGTATTAGTGTTGTGTTGTGGTGGTCAAGTGCGTTTCTGCCTTGGAGGTCTCTGCTGTTTGGGTAGATTTTTACTGAGATCCTCCGCAAAGGTGGGTGTGTGGTTTGTGTTTTTATGTGAAGGCTGTGCTGGTGTGTGTTCTGGAGGGCTATGTATTCCATGTGGTGTGGTGCAAGTGTTGAACTTCTCCTCTTGACCAGCTATTCCGGCCTTCACTGGAAAGTGAGTGGCTTCCAATTTGGATATATAAGTGCATCTCTCACAAGTCTGAGTGTTGGGAGGTAAGAGGAGAGGGTTGTCAGTGTATATGAGGTAGTTGCTACATTGCCTCAGGATGCCCAAGTTCACCAGGTTAACAGGCAAAATCACAGGGAACTGACCTTTAGACATGCCTGGAGGAGTGGGCATTAATAATAAGTATTTTAGCGGTTTCCTTGTGGAATGTTTAGTGCTGGTAGCACTTTGCTACAAGAACTAACATATGTCTTTCATATTTTTCAGGTGGCCATCGCATTATGTTTCAAAACAGAGATGTACTGCACATGACTGTATGATAGACAACATTTTTTACATTGTTATGCACTAAAATGCCTTTCATGGTGTTAGGTTGTATACACTCATATATTATTGTAATATGACATAATGAGATGTTTCTACCCATAGATTATATCATGTTATGTTATATAGTTATAAATTTAGGTGAACATGGATTATGTATTTTTTTGGGAGGGTTTGCCCTTGACAGAGCATGGGAACCCTGGAGCCTCTCCTATTAGACAAGAGAGAAGACAATGCCAGATCCCTGCCAAGTGAATTAGTCTCTGAGGACCAGGAGGATGACTGGATTGTTGATGACAATGATGACAGATCAGGACCTCCATGTGCTATCATTCCTGCTGTTTGCCATAGGAGACTTCAAACACCATGACATGGAGATGATTCATGGAACCAGATCTCGAAGGTGATGACAGATGTCTTCCAGGCACAGATGAGAAACTGATGGGGAGTTTTTTCAGGACATGGTGTGGACTATGCACAACTTCTTCCCGGAGATTTGGGTGGGCCCTCAGGACCATAAGTATTGTCTGAGTGATCCAATTATGTAATGCTGCCACCATGGCCTTTGCATTTTCACAAAATATAATGTATAGGCACAATTTTGTAAACACTACATATTGCTGTCATGCATAGCTGATATATGTTTGAATGTACATTGCAGATATGTCATAGGTGGCATCAGGTTGCACCTGAAGTATGGCACACAGTAATGCAGTACACATGGTAAACAATTATATTTACATGATGTGCTTTATTTACATTGCTCCATAAGTGCTGGGGTGCTACTCCTTACATATGTGTGTATGTGTGTACTCCTGTGCATGCAGTGCAGCATATTATGTCCAATAGGCTGTGGCCTTGTATGTGACAGGTCTGACTGCTGCAGTTAACATAATGCAAGTGAGACCAATTGTTCTACTTGCATTGTTCCACTGTATACATGGGTGGGATGACAGAAACTCAACAAATATATTATTCACATATTTTGCAAATAATGCAGTGAGATGGTGTCACTTAGGTATTGCCAGCTATATCAGGAGAAGTGAGACAGTGCATGCCAGCATGACGGGCTGAAGTTTTGTAAATAATTTTATGTCATTTGACCATCACATTAATTTGTACAGATGTTTGTATTAAAATGTATTTGTAAAAGTTGCTTATGTTAAAAAAATGCTGCAACCGAATCTTAACAGAGTTCTGAATGTGAACTGTACCAGAGTCAAGTGCCTAGATGTGATGAATTCTATAACCAGCTAAAGGACGGAACTCTTCTAGCAGCAGTTTCTTTGTTTTTGGGTTTTTTTTGGAACCTGATATAAAAGATCTATGTCAGTTATCACAGTTGTTCAGTAGTGACTCACTTGTTCAGTAGTTGTTAGTTGTACAGTTCACTGTGTGTAGAGTATCTCATCTTGCCTTTTGCTTGTATTTTAGGAGGAGCCCAATTTGAATACCTTTGGTGAGGGATCACCTTGACTGGGAGGGTGGAAAAGGGAACAAACAGGTAGGTTTGTTTGAGGATATCCCTACAGATGTCTTAATAGGGAATGATTTTGGTAATGTAGTACCTTGTGTGCATGCAGTTACATGCAGTTAGGCTTGGAGACAGACAGGTAGTTGTGGTAGCTTGGGGGGGCCCAGACAGACCCCATGCCTGAAGCTGGGGCTGTTGATGTGGCTATTTCAGGGAGAGACCTACCTAGTATCAGTGTGGCTGAAAGTGAACCACAGCTGCTTGTAGTACTGTTGTACCCCTGGAAAGATGAGTGCAAATATAGAGGTGACTGGTAGTACTCAGGCTGACGGGAGACACTATTGTCAAAAGATACTAGACTTCCTGTGGAAGGGGAGCTAGGAATGGTCACGAAAGTAGAGTTGAGACAGGCACAGCTTTCAGACCCTACCTTATGAGGCTTGAGGGAGGTAGCTAAGGCGGCACCTGCTGGTCTAGGAAAAGGGGAGTATATATACTGGAACATAGGGTTAAAGTATAGACAATGGAGCCCTGAGGACAGGCTAGAGGGTGAGGTAATACGGCAGTTGGTAGAGTCCAGAGCCTACCATCTGGCACCTCTAGTCATAGTCCATCACATTTCTTTTGCAGGTCATATGGGTATAAAGCATAGCAAGAGACACATTATGCAGAATTCTTTTGACTTAGGAATGCAAGGAATGTAACAGGGTATTGCAGGACCTGTGAGCAGTGTCAAAAGGCAGGCAAGGCAGGGGACAAGACCAAAACTCAATTTATGCCTTTGCCTGTGATGGAAGGGCTATTTCAGAGGGTAGCTATGGATATATTGGGGCCTCCGAGTACCTCAAGTTCCACAGGGAAGACGTATATCCTGGTGGTAGCAGATTATACTACCAGGTACCCTGAGGCAGTGTCTCTGTCCTCCATTGAGCCAGAGAAGGTGGCAAATGCTTTGTTGGAGATTTTCAGTAGGATAGGTTTCCCAAAAGAAATATTGGCTGACAGAGGTGTCAATCTTATGTCAGACCTGGTGGCTTGTCTGTGGAAGCACTGTGGGGTGAAGCACTAAAGACTGGGTCTATATTATATCCTCAAATGCTTAAAAAAGCGAACGCTAGTTGATCGAACTTATTTTCACAAAACTGCAAAATATCGAAGCAGCAGAAACTCAAATTTTTTCCTAGGGAAAGAATTTGGTTGTCCGTTTCTGTTGCTTCGGTATTTTCAGTGTTATGGTGGAAAGTTACCGGTCGGATTCAGGTAAGTGTGCGATTGTGTGGATGTGAGTTTTAGGGTGATTTAGGTGAGTTAGGGTTAGGGCTCGGGTTAGGTGTGTGTGCCATTGAGTGGACATGAGGGTTAGGGTGGATTTAAGTGAGTTAGGGTTGGGGAGCGGGTGAGGTGAGTGTGCGATAGTGATGGACCTTAGGGTTAGGGTTTGGATTAAGGTAAGTGGGTAGTTAGTGGTGTGTGCATAGTTTAGTGTAGGGTTAGGTATCAGATTTTAGGTGTATGTGTGTGGATTTCTGTTTGTTTGGTGTGCTTGTGTTGTGTGTATGTGTTTTGGATCAGCGATTTGTTTCCCTGGGAAAAAAATCACTGATCTGACAGTTTGAGATTGTAAGCTTTCGCTTACATTAGGTCGATCAATCAGCGTTCGCTTTTTTAAGCATTCAGTGATATAATATAAACCCTAAAGACCACCCCCTACCATCCCCAGACTAATGGTCTTGTGGAGATGTTAAACTCTATACTAAAGACCATGCTACAGGCATTTGCAGACCATTTTGGGAGAGTGGGACAAATATTTACCCCATCTACTGTTTTCATACAGAGTGGTACCCCAGGAATCTACAGGTTTTCCACTCCTTGAGTTGTTGTATGGGCATAGGGTGAGAGGGCCTTTAGATTTGATTTCTGATGAGTGGGAGGGTGAGTGTGAAATCCACAAGCAGTCTGTTGTAGCATATGTCCCAAACATCAGGACAAGGCTTAGAGAGCTCATGGGCTTAGCCCAAGAGAAGCTAGCAGCAGCCCAACAGCAGAAAATGGTTTGGTATGACAAGAAGACTCGAGCCCAAGAGTATGCTGTGGGAAAACAGGTTATAGTGTTTATTCCTGTCAGACACAATAAGCTGCAGGCAGCTTGGGAGGGACACTTCAAAGTGGTAAGGAAGGTCAGTATTGTTAATTACATAGTAAACCTGCTAGGCAGGAGGCAAGGACACAAATTGTACTGTGTTAACACAATGAAGCTTCAGCATGCCAGTGAGGTCCTGTGCAGACTGCAAGTAGCAGGATTGACCATTAAGCCCAGTAAGTGACAGGTGGGTATGGTACCTGGGACATAGAGTGGGGAGTGGTAAGATTAGGCCAGAACCTGCTAAAGTGGAAGCTGTTCAGGCATGGCCTGCCCCTGTTACCAAAATGCATGTGAGGGCATTCTTGGGGCCAACAGGATACTACACAAAGTTTGTTCCCAATTATAGTACAATAGCTGCTTCCCTGACAGACTTGACAAGGAAAAGCAGGACAGATAAAGTAGTGTGGACCCCAGCCTCCAAGCAGACATTCCAAAAGATTAAAGGAGCTTTGGGAGGACCCCCTATATTAGCTAGTCCAGATTATAGCAGTGCAAATGCAGATGGATTCTCAAGACAGGATATAGGTTAATGTGTTTCCAGACAGGCCATTTTCTCTCAGGCAATGTTTTTTCCAGGGTCACTGTAAAAACTAGCTTGAGTCTTCAAAGGTGGGGAGAGATGTAAAGTTGTGAGATATTGCCAACTGTATCAGGAGACATGACACAGTGTATGTGTGGCATTTGCCAGTATGACTGGCTGACATTTTGTAAATAATCTTATGTCATTTGACTGTCACATTATTTTTTTCAGATGCTTGTATTAAATTGTATTTGAAAAAGGTGCTTATGTTAAAAAATGTTGCAACATAATCTTAACAGAGTTCTGAATGTGAACTGTGCTAGAGTCAGGTGACTAGATGTGATGTAATTCTATAACCAGCTAAAGGACCAACTCTGGCAGCAGCAGTTTCTTTGTTTTTGTTTGAAACCTGATATAAAAAGATTTATGTCAGTTCTCACAGTTGTTCAGTAATGACTCAGTTGTTCAGTAGTTGTTAATTGTACAGTTCAGTGTGTGGATTATCTCATCTTGCCTTGTGGAAGTGAGCATCTCAGCAGTACATCTTGTCTTGTGATATTAAATTAGTTAACTAGGGACAGTTTCTCTTTAGTTTAGTTATGAAAAGTACCATGGGATTAGTTTAGTATTATTTATTTTTTTGCAGGTGAGATTCTATCCAACTGTGTTATTTTATATTAAATAAATAAATTCACACCTGGCCACACTATTACTGGTATTACTCCTGGAAGGCTGTTTGCCGAAGCTCTAGAGTTTTTTTTTTTTATAAATGAATTTTCTGTAGCCAGTTGTGGATTTATTCATCTATTTTTTTGCCTTTGTGTTGTGTCCATTATGTTACTTTATATTATCTGTGACTGAAGACTCTGATATTTATTGTAATTAAATAGTAAGTATTTCCTATTTTCTATTTTTATTATCCATTATAAAATATTTGTATACCTTTTCATTGTGGCTGGTCTTTTAGTGAATATTTTTAAAATATTGAGAGTACCTGAGCTTATTTCATTGTCACTGTGGCCACTCCAAAAAGCCTTACTGCTTCAGTCACACTCTACCATTCCTATCAGTAATAATTTGATACAGTATAATTGGTTACCTCTTGTAATAGCCTTGGAGTATTTGGCTAGTGGCAGCTACTCTGAAATCTAGAGAGGAGACACAGCTGGTGAATCTATGTCAGCCTTTCCCAGGTGTGCGTGTGTGCATGTGTGCGTGTGTGCGTGTGTGTGTGTGTGTGTGTGTGTGTGTGTGTGTGTGTATGTGTGTGTGTGAAAAACAGATAAAAAAATCAGATATTCAAGTTTGTGTACCAGATACTTAGAACTGGGACACAGTGCTCCAAGGTGGGTCTTATTTTGGAAATGGAGAGACAGAAAGTTCAGTCCTAGTGGACTTGTTCCCTTTGTACTCTTTGGGGAAATTGTTTTTAATTCAGAGAGCTGCATTTGAAATACTGTGTAATTCCTATTCCTGTTTTTAGTGACATTCTCTCACTGTTGGTGGTGAGGATTGGTGCTCCTTGATTACTGGGTCCATGTTTTTTATTTACACATTTTCTGTGAGTATGCATTGCATCTGTTTCCCTCTTGGTTGTTGCTGTCTTATGTCTATTCAACAACATGACTGATCCTTGCCCCTGTGATTGATGTAACATTGTGGTGTCATGCTGGCACACTGACATAATAGTCTTGTATGTGGCATGTAGTGGCACATATTACATATTTTGCCATGTTGTATCACATCAGAATGAATGCTCTTCATGAGCAGGTATCCTTCACATAATGCAGAGACAGTCATTTTTCCAATACTGTATATACAGTGCAGTAGCCACTTTATTTAGCATAATTCCTTATCTAGCATTATTATACCTTAATTACTAGTTATTACTCCTTGTCATTGTCATGTGTATATGTACTGACTTAGCTTTTTGATAGGATTATAGTCATCCAATGCAGGTCACGTATATATATGTAACAACATAGCTGTGTTGCCTCTGACATGGCTTAGGTCTTCCACATATGCAGTCCATTTTGCATATATTCAGGTTGTATATTACAAAGTCACATATGTAGTTTGCTACTGTACTGCTGTTTGGCATTGTGCTTCTTTGTTTGCCTTTCACATGTAAGGTTGGAGGTTCTATTCTTTCCTTTGTTTGTCTTCTCCTGCATTTCTCTGGCTGGATTTGCACATCCATGTTGTAGCTTGACTTATACTTGCACTGATGACAGACTTAATTGGATTTAATATCCGCTGTGTACTGCAATCACATTTATTTCATTACAACCCACAACTACTGGTGGTCATACAACTTCAGGTATGACTGTCACAAAATCTCAGCACTACATAATGTGTAGGTACATCTGAATTTCTGCACTGCATCATGGCTGGTATGCACCCCTGCCATTTGTACATTTTCCTTCACCCATGTTGTACAGTGTGGTATGTGTGTAATTTACTTCTCCTTAATGTTTTTTTTTCAACCATTGTCTGTCATGTTGTCAAAAGATTTTTAATACTCTTAACATATACTGGAAGAATCACGCAGCAAAAGAAGGTAGGCCAAAAAAGAGTTTATTTTACATGCATGGAGACCTGCCACAAAAATCTTGGTTGCTAGCAGTCTAATTTCTACACACTTTACATGGGTTTTTATACCCTCTTTCGTGCATACTCAGCAGCTGGTTACTAGACAAGGAATTTCAGTCAAGGCTATAAATTCACTCAGTGGAGTCTTAGATGGTAAAAAAGTCAGACACAAGATAAGTTGGTGCCTACATCAAGGTAACATCTATGCACTCCTCCTTGGTCAGAGGTCAGTCCCAAGATAGGCCTGTGCCTGGACCAAAGTAGCATCTGTGCATTCCTTTCTGGTCAGCAAATTCCTTACAAGAAAAACAACTCATTTTAGCTTATTTCTTTGCACGCAATGCAGTTTCACATTTTAACCCTTCCTGTACAGGATACAAAGATGTTGAACACAAAGATTCTTACTACATTTCCCCTCACAACACTTTGTATCCCCAGTAATACATTTTATTCATACAGGTTTTAACACGATTCATTTTCGTATATTCAGAATAATAAGCTTTAGTTGCATTAGCAGACAATACACTTGATATTATCATTCGGATGCAAGGAATGCAACAACAACCCAACAGTAGGAATATAATGGCACCAACACATACAGCAATTAAGACATTCATAAATACTGTTCCCCAATTTCCAAACCAATTCTGGAAAAAGTCAGTCAATGGATTCTGCCCTGGTTTTGTAAGTTCAGAAACTTGTTGTAAGATCTCCAAATGACTGTCTATATCATGCTCATTGTCAGGAATGAAAGAACAACACTCCTCCTGGATAAGAGCACAAGTACCTCCTTTCGGCTAGGGTGAAATCGAGCCATCCGATTCTGCAACACTACAGTCCTCATTGCAGTTAGCTCATCCGTCACCAACTCTAGTGCAGAAAAGTTGCATTGCTCAGAGTTTCTAACAGTTTTGACAGTTTTCTGAGCTCCCAAATAGATTTTACTGTCCCATAGGCTGGAAGAATACCAGCCCAAGAAATGACATCATCGCCCAAGTCCATGTGTGACAGTCCCTTGCTGCTACTGTGGGCCAAATCGTGATGATAGATCCAGGATGCATCAATGTTACCTACGGGATTAACAGGTTTATTCACAGCACGTACATTTCGTATTTTACCTTGGGGAAGAGTAAAGGAATGTCTTATAGCTGGTGCCAAATAACCCAAAAAACAACTGCCTGACCAATTCCTTGGTAACCATTTGTATGCTTTTTTACCACAGACAAAATAACAGTCATTCACTTTAAGAGTGATATTTACTGGAATAGAATGATTTCCTTTGTCTTGTATCCCTTTAAACAAAAGATCATACACAGATAACATTTTTTCAACAAAACTAGTGACATTAATAAGCCCTGTACTATTAATAAGCACTCTTATAGGCTTGAAACTTGTTGCACAGTGCCCATCTAATGTACAGTTATGAATTATGGTTATATTACATTGACTCCATCCAACCTTAATTTTTCCAGATCTCTGGAAACATACAGTTCCATTCTGACGACCCATGAGGGGTAATGCTATTTTGTCCTTTACGGCTACCTCCGAAGTTTCAAATAGTAAATTGGTCCATGTATCATTTGCCCCAAAGGGACTGTACCTAACATCAGACCACCATGTACAGTCGGGATAGCTGTGCATATCCAACAATTTGAAACATTAAAAGACAAAGCATATGCATATTTAATAGCCTGGTACGTGTTAAAAGGTGGATGCCAAGCTGTATTTTCATCTCTTTGTTTGGCTAGTTTCGTGTGAAAATAAAAATGGCCAAAACAGAAAAATAACACTTACAATCACTAATAACAAAATTATTTTACAATGCCTTTGTGGGAAGGGCTGCTCCCTTCCGGTATTTTCCTGCATTGCTACAACAGTCAGAAAAGTTCATACAAAAACAGGATTACTACTAATCAGTGTTCCTCAGGGGAACTCAAATTCTTTTCCAACTCAAATTTCCTGACAATCTTGCAATGTGTCAGGTGGATCCAAGATGTTCGCTCCTTTATTCGAACTGCTGTGGGTGTCGAAATCAAAACCTGGTATGGACCTTCCCACTTCGGAGAGGCCCACGTTTTTCTTTTTACAATTTTAATCCATACCCACTCGCCAGCCTTCACTTCCAGGATCCTGTTGTTCTTCTGATCTGAAAAATAATCATTCGTTAGAGAAGTGTTAGTTTGTGTCAGCATTTTCCTCATGTAATCTGCTATCTCTTCACCCCCTCACGTTCCGCAGGCAAAGACCTTGCCACTGCGGGCGTAATAAGGTCTCCCATATAGTAGTTCAAATGGTGTAACCCCTTTTGAAGTGGGAGTGGTACATGGACAGGAGTGCCAGAGGTAAGCAGTTTATCCAAGACTGATGTGTCTCGGCCATGAGTTTACGTAACTTGCCTTTGAGAATGCCATTATGGCGTTCAACCAACCCTGCTGACTGTGGGTGGTAGGCACAGTGGTGTTTTAGTTCCATCTGAAAACGGCAGCCAGCTTTTGAATAACTTGGTTTACAAAATGTGTGCCATTATCAGAATAGATGCGTGTGGGTAGCCCAAAATGAGGGATAATATTATTCGTAAGGGCCTTGGCTACTGACAGGGCATCTGGATGTGTTACTGGAAAAGCTTCAACCCATTTTGTAAAAGCATCAATAATGACTAATACAAATCGCTTTTGTTGAACAGGAGTTAGTTCAATAAAATCCATACAGATTGTGTGAAATGGATACGGAGGCAGCGGGAAAGCTGCTGGAGTGATTCGCCTTCACCACCATGGTATCGTGCACAAAGCAGGCATGATAAACAAAATCGTTTAGCATATGCTATAAAGCCCTTGGTCCAGAAAATTTGCTGGGTCATTTGAACCATAGCAGCAGGGCCCAGATGAGATGGGCCATGCGTCACTAATGAGGCATACCTAAAAGGTTTGTTGGCAAAACATACTTATCATTTGGACCTACAAAACTCCTTGCTTTTGAATAGCCCCATATTTAACCCATCGCTGTTTTTCCTGAACTGTACTAAGTTCCTGCATTACTTGTAAAGTTTGTAGATCAAATTTATCTGTAGGATGAAGTTCCTTCTGTGTGGTCTCGAGTGCAAAAGTAGAGGTTAAGGCTACACTTTTGCAGTTTTGTCAGCTAGTGCATTTCCAAGTGATACTGGATCCTTGGCATTTGTGTGTGCTGCGACTTACAGATGGCCAATCCCGTGGCAGTTGGACAGCTTGTAAGAGGCTAAGAATTAAATCCTTGTGGGTTATTTCCTTTCCTGAGGCAGTAACCATTCCCTATTTTTCCATTGCTGTGCAAAGATATGGACCGTGGAAGATGCATACTGACTATCTGTGTAGATAGTAACTGCCTTATCCTTGGAAATGGTACATGCTCTGGTCAAAGCAATCAATTCAGCCGCTTGTGCGGACAGATTCCTGGGGAGAGGTTTTGCCTCTAGTACCTTAGTCTCAGTTGTGACTGCATAACCCACTTGTGTAATACCTGCCTCATTCTTACGTGCTGACCCATCTACAAACAGGGTCCAATCTGAATTTGCCAAAGGCTGATCCTTAAGGTCTGGTCTTGGTAAGACATTAGAGTGTATTAAGTCTAAACATACGTGAGGGGCACCGTCATCAGCTGTAGGTAACAGCGTGGCTGGATTTAGAGTGGTGCATCGCTCAATGGTCATGTGTGGTTGTGATAGTAATGTTGTCATGCAGGACAAGTGTCTGCTAGGAGAGAAAGGTAACTTTATCCTGTAGAAGTATTACTGCGACAGAGTGCGGTACCCGTAAAGTAAGGTCATGAAACAAAACTAGGGTTGCAGATGCCTGCAGCCAGTGCAGCTGCGACTACTGCTTGTACACAGTGTGGCAACGATCGTGCCACTGTGTCCAGTTTACTGGAATAAAAAGCTAATGGTCTCAACTTATCCCCATAAATTTGCAACAGAACCGATGTCATAAAACCCTGCTTACAATCTACTGTCTGAACAAAAGGTTTCGTATAGTCAGGGAAGCTAAGTGTTATGGATCCTGCTATCAGTTGCTTTACCCTAGTAAATGCCTGTATTGCCTTATCTGTCCATTTCAGCGCATCATGTGCTGCCATGGGAAGTGTAAAATAAGTTCTGAAAGTGAACTCACTTCCTCTGCATAATTGGGAATCCAACTACGACAAAATTTAGTTATTCCTAAAAATGACATCATTTCTTTTCGTACTGGGCATTGGTGCCTGTAAAATAGCTTTTTTCTACAGTTATCTAGTTGTCTACCAGCATTTGAAATGGTATAGCCTAGATATCGTACTTCAGTTTTACAAAATTGTAATTTAGATTTGTTTACCTTATGTCCCTCTTTCGCCAAGAAATGCAATAACCGAATAGTTTCGGACTCACAGACAGCCTCCGTGGGTGCAGCCAGTAAGATGTCGTCCACATATAACAGTAGATGACAGCCATGCTCCGGTTGAAACTGTGCCAGGTTTGTTGACATTTCTTGTGAAAAGATTGTAGGGCTTTCACAATATCCCTGCGGCAGTCTGGTGTAGGTGTACCGCTTGCTCATGAACGTAAAAGCGAACCAAAACCTACTAGTTTCCTGTAGAGGGATGGAAAAAAATGCATTACTGATATCAATGACAGAAAAATACTTATCTGTGGGAAGGATATCATTTAACAAAACAGATGGATCTGGGACCATAGGAGCCCTTGGTACCACAGCAGCATTCACAGCCTGCAGATCCTGTACCATTCTCCAGGTCCCATCCGGTTTCCTCACTGGGAACAAGGGTGTGTTACACGGTGAATCTGTGCATGGAATTAAAACCCCAGCTTGTAATAGAGCCGTGATCACTGGTAGAATGCCTTCTTCTGCCTTTTTACTCAACGGATACTGACGTTTGTGAGGTCTAAAGTCGGATTTTGGAGTTATTTTAACCTGTCCTGCTGTTCTTATTAGCCCAATGTCATGTTGCCCACGGGACCATAAGGAGTCTGGCACTGATTGTAACTTCAATTCTTCCTGCGGGGTTAGGAGATATAGTCAGAATGACCCTCCCCTGGGTGGCGTTAGCCTGTCTTCACGGAGGTGCACTGTTGGTCTAGCCTGGGTGACCCAATTTAGTCTTTGTACCTGTACGCCTTTACATGCCAACTGTTCTGGCGTCATTTTAGCCCATTCAGTAACTTTCCTCCCCACCAGATACCATGCCATTTGTTCTTCCCTTGTTACAGAGACATGTGCAATAGAATTATTGCGAAAAAGTAACTGCATATCTTTTGTAAGACTGCATGTAACTGCAGAATTTCCCGCTTTATCCCAATATAGGTTTTGTAACAAGATTTTTGTGACCTTGTGTTTAAAGAATTGCTCTTCATATTTGTCGTCTGGTCCTACATGCTTTCTGTAGTACATTGTACAATGTAGTTGTTTAGCTACCACTGGCGGTTGTGTGCCATATTTGCTTAAGGCTAAATTAGTTAGCTCATTAACTACATTTTGTGGTCCAGTTTCGACAAGATCATTACTGTACCAGTAGTGTAAATCACCCTGCCCCACCTGCAACATAACATCTTGAATTTCTACTCGTTTGGCTAGAATCCCTGATGCAGTCGGCACAGCTGCTATGCCAAACACATGCATCAAATCTCTCCTAATAAGTTTACAGGGCAAATTTTGGAAATAATGACTCGAAATCTGATAGTTTGGTTAGTTTCAGGGTCCGTAAACCATAAGGGTTTAGATAGTGGTTCTTTATAAATGCGGCCATTGGCTGCCTTGACTAATACATAGTCATCAGAAGTTACATCAGATGGCACTGCAGAGGTTTTTAGCAGGGTCCTGGAGGCCCCTGAATCACACAAAAATTCTACATCCTTCCCTTCCACTTGAAGTGTGATAATCGGTTGTGCCTCTAGCTGCATAGTTACAGCAAGCGCTGTTAAATTAACAACCTGATATTCACCTTTGTCTGAAAAATCAGTCATTTCATTCTCCCATCCTGCATTCTCCCTTACCCTCTTTTACGTCCTCAAAAGCTTCCTCTTCACTCCGCCTTATCGAGTCTGGCCCCTCAGCTTTTTTGTCCGGGTCTGATTCACCTCCACCACCATCATATAGTCATGCTGACTCGTGATCCGGGTGGTTTTAGTTCTTTCAGAAGACCGGCAATCCCTGGCAAAATGTCCCTTTCTGCCACATTTGAAACATTCTCCTCTTTTCTGTCTGCCTTCATAGTCTTGAATGTCCCACATTCCCTCTTCCTCTGCCCCTGCCTCTGCCCCTTCCTCTACCCTTGTTAGTCGGACCTTGCAGTAGCATAAGTGTCCCATCTTCACCCACCGTAAAGGTTTGAGCTTGTTTCCTTTTCCTTTCTTCTAAATATTTCTCTGCATGTCTTGCATACTCCAGTAAGGGTTGCAGACGTGTCATCCGATGGTCTATCATATGTTTGTGAATGAAGTTACTGATTGCAGTCCTACATCCTTTTAAAAGGCATTTTTTAACTGTTGTTCATAAGGTGAATCATCTTTTTGATTGGGTGGTTTGCTTATTCCACTATGGTTATCAAAACACTGGGTAAGTCTGTGCAAGTAGTTATCTACTTTTTCATCGTCTTCTTGCACACATCTATTGATACAGGTCCAGTCTGCCCTAGGCTTCCATTTTTCCATAATACGGTCTAGTAAATCCTTAACCTGCTTTTGGTAGGAGTCTGAATTGTAGGCAAGTGGTCTATCATCTTCCCTGGTTATGGGGTCCCAGTCCCCACAGACCAGGTGCCAGTCGGGACCCAAAATTTGTCGAACTACTTGCTCCAGCTCTACGGCATTTAGCTTGTAACTTTCTATCATGCCTGCGATATTTTCACAAAACTTGGTCATGTCTAATTTTGGGTGTGGTATGCCCTCCACAGCTTTTCGGATGTCTTCCCGTGTCCAAGGTCGGTAAACTAAAGTAGTGGGACCTTGACCGGGTGTTCCTGCCTGTGGATTTGCTACTTCTATAAGGGGATATGAGTCTGTAGATACTATATTTAATTCATCTTCTTGCATTTCAGCTTCCTTAGCGTCCATTCTGATTTATCTATATTACGGTTTCGGAGTTCCAGGGTTTCACCTACTTGTTTTGTCAGTACTACAGGGGGTATAGTTTTATCCTGATTCTCTGTGTCATTTTCCTGATACTTGGGTGGACTAACCATGTTTTTCTAACCCGGGATACAAGGGCGGGGCTGTCGGTCTCGACAGGCAACAGATGTCTCGTCATCCTCTTTTCGGACAAAAAATGCATCTTTTGCACTCGAGCCACCATCTCCCTTATTTGAAAGTTGTTCCCTATGTCTCTTATTAGCTTCTTCTAACCATTTCTGTGCTTGAGGAAATCCTACCCTTTTTTGTTTCTTAACCTTACCTCCTGTGTCCCTCAAGCAGGTCTCTCACTAGATTTTGACATTCTGATTTATTCAAGGTACCACTAAACCCATAGTCTTTCTTCCATTTTTTTATATATTTCAAGTTTTTCGGTGTAATTTAAACATATATTCCTCATCCTCAGTCCTTTTATTTAAGCAGCCCTTCCTAACACAACAACTGCTTCCTGTTCCCATTTTTCTTATTTAAAAGAAAAACTGTTTCCTTTTCCTGAGATCTCTACCGGTCTTTTGTAAAATTTTAAACAAAAGAAATTCCTTTATGACTAGTCCCTTTTAAATAAAAAACTTTTACAAATAAAAGCTTACCTTACTGCGGATCTTCCGCCTCGTTAAATCACCGTCCACGGATCGAATCTAAGAGTGACTGGCCTCTACTTACGACTTCTTCGGAGGTCTTTCCATTCAAGGGAGCCCGAGATTCGTTCTCCCTTCCTGTACAGGTTTTTCAGTCCCTCTTATGTGATTCGTCGTGAAGAGGTGGCCCCACGTTCTTGGGCCAGAAATGTCAAAAGATTTTAATACTCTTAACATATACTGGAAGAATCACGCAGCAAAAGAAGGTAGGCCAAAAGAGTTTATTTTACATGCATGGAGACCTGCCACAAAATCTTGGTTGCTAGCAGTCTAATTTCTACACACTTTACATGGGTTTTATACCCTCTTTCGTGCATACTCAGCAGCTGGTTACTAGACAAGGAATTTCAGTCAAGGCTATAAATTCACTCAGTGGAGCCTTAGATGGTAAAAAAGTCAGACACAAGATAAGTTGGTGCTTACATCAAGGTAACATCTATGCACTCCTCCTTGGTCAGAGGTCAGTCCCAAGATAGGCCTGTGCCTGGACCAAAGTAGCATCTGTGCATTCCTTTCTGGTCAGCAAATTCCTTACAAGAAAAACAACTCATTTTAGCTTATTTCTTTGCACGCAATGCAGTTTCACATTTTAACCCTTCCTGTACAGGATACAAAGATGTTGAACACAAAGATTCTTACTACACATGTCTTGTTACATTTGTTACATTTGTTATATGTTTATCCCCCCCTTCTCCTCTTTCCCTGTCTTTTGCATTCCTCCTATTCTCAAAAAAATGGAGCCTATTGCCACTAGAAAATACCAATGCCCTTCCTATTTCAGCATCTGCCTTTCTATCTCACTGTTTTCCTGGGTGTGTGCATTACTTTTGTTCCTCACACAGGACCCACACTCATTGTTAGCCAAGGTGAAGTGACGTGATTGCCATTTACCTTAATTAATTTTTTATGTGGAATGTTGTGGATTCCTCCTGACTCCATGTATTATAATGAATATATGTATATATTCCAAAGATGATTCCAAAGACATGCATCTGGAGCATTTCTCCCCGGGCCTCCACTGAAAACAGGCTCTGTGAAACCTAGTCGGACTTTCCTGGTCAACAAATGATAAATAAATAAATAAATAAATAAAATAAAAAATATCCATACAAGCACTATGACAAAATCCGTAAGTGTTTGCAAATATCTCTGCAACAATGCATGAAGTCTGTAATTATTTGTAAATATTTTTCACTTAATGCAGAGATTACTGCAAATTTATCTTTCTTTATTGATTTTGTTCTTTGTATTAAGCTTGTATAATTTCCATTGATGGACATTGATAATACACAGGCCTGTGTATGAACCACTTGTCTGGACATATACAGATATGACCTGACTGCTTGAGAGTGCACCAACTTACTGTTATTCTATGTACATTAAGGCATATTAGCATTGTTTATCAACTTTCGCGCAGAACTCATTGAAATTTGCCGAATTCTGTAAACTTTATGGAATCCTGACCCTTATGATGGCATGAATTTAATAGAACAGCTGCATGAATAATGAGGCCAAAGAAAAGGAAGGCCTGAACAGTATGCTTTTAATGAAAAAAAAGATAATTAATAAATGTTGAGTGATGTCATAGCAAAATAAAACCTATAAAGTTCCAAAATAACACCCTATTTATTGATGTTCAAAATCAAGTTACCTAAAGGCACTATAATGTTAACATGTATACAGAAAGAGCATAGTTAAATTATATAAGTGGACATTTATATACACCAAATTTTTGTCTCATAACAACAGAGGTTTCAACAACTGTGGTTTAGTTGCTAGTTCTGTGAGAAGCAATGTGCATGCTGTGGCTGTGATTTAAAAACAGCACATTGTATTGCAAAAATTAGCATGTGGCCATGTGCACTGTGTGGGTAACTGTAAGACACAGCATGGCTGCACAATGGTCAAAATAGCACGGAATGGAATGCATGCTGATAAATGCATAATGACATGTAAATGATGACCACCATTCAAACGAGCTGCTTAGATTATTCAAATGAAGGAACACAAAATGAAAGACCAATTTAGAAACCTATAAAATGGCAGTTGAGCATGGCAGCACATACCCATTTTGAATCCTGAAATTTTTGGTGTACATGAATGGGATTATCCTAGAAATAGCAGCAGCAGTATCACAACAGCATGCGTTGGGAGCCTCACTCAGAGACAGTGCTCTTAAAGTAGCTCACTGTGACCATCCACACCAAGTGGGGAGGTACCAGGCAGTGCCTGACATACATCAGATCACAGACTGTGTGTGGAATAATTCTGAGTGGACAGAAATACTGTTAGAGATTTAGTCAAACTGTGTCATCCTCAAGTGGAATTGAGAGAAATGCATGGTATGTCCATTTCTGCAGGTAAAAAGGTATGCATAGCTGTGATGTTATGAGGTAGTGCCATCTGTACCAGGGGAATAGGGCAGTACATGTGTACATATGCTAGCATAGCTAGCTGGAGTTTTATAAAGAATTTTATGTTATTTGACTACCACACTGATTTGTAGAGATGTTTGAGTTAAAATATATTTCTAAAGTTACTTGTGTTAAAAATCCATCAACAGTAGGTCCTGCTAGACAGAAAGAATGCATGTATGTATATTAGGTTGCATTGTTGTAACTGATTGATTGTGTATGTTTATCAGAGAACCCTGGAAGGGTGGAAGGTTTGAAATTGTGTTATAGCTTACAGATGCTGCCACAGATCTTAGCAAAGCTATGTGTGTGCATTGTACCAGGGTCAGGTGACTGGACATGATGTCATCCTCTAAGCAGCATCTGGTTTCTTTGGAATCCTCGCAGCAGCACTGACAGGAAAGATTTCTGACAGCATATATATTTGACACATCCACAGACAGAGAAAGACATCATCTGGCTTTTGCTGTGGTAAGACACTCAGCACAAATCAGCTTGCATTGATTTAGTAAATAGTCAGGGAACAGTGATTCTTTAATCATTCAGGGACATTTAGTGAGAATAGTTTAGTATTGTTTTCTGCATCTCTGAGAAACTATCCAACAACTCTGTTGTTTATTGTATTCAGTATTCTCCTGTTTTCTGTTTTATTATTTATCATTAAATATTTTAATACCATTCATTGTGGCTGCTCCTTTAGAGAATACTTTTAACATCTTGAGAGCACGTATGCTTGTTTTAGTGACACTGTGGCAGCTCCTGAAA
The DNA here is from genome assembly GCF_019279795.1 of Protopterus annectens. NCBI lineage: Eukaryota > Metazoa > Chordata > Ceratodontiformes > Protopteridae > Protopterus > Protopterus annectens. Next base: position 1,112,681,872 of record NC_056728.1, read on the forward strand.
GGCTTGCTGCTTTGGTCACACTCTACCAATTGTGTTAGTATTAACTTTGCACAGTATAATTGGGTACCCTTTGTAAGAGCCTTAGGATAGCTGACTGGTGGCAGCCTGATTACCTCAGAGTCTGGGCAGAAAGGGGCACAGCTAGTAAATCTGTGCCAGCTTTTGCCAGGTGTAAGCAGCCTGTGTGGCTCAAAGGACTAGGGTAATTAGCTTGTGCAGTGGCATTCACAGTTCTAATCTAGACATAACCACTTATTTCGGTCTGGCATGTACCTCTCCAAACACCTGCACCAACTGGAAAGGCCACAACACCTGTCCTATGCAGACAGGCTCAAATCACTATCACTCAACCTGGCATTGTACAGATTGCTCAGAGGTGATCTGTGTCTCACCTACAAGGCAATATCAGACCCTGCTGTACTAGACATTCTCCATATCCATAAGTCTACGTTCTCATGCATTATCCAACTAAATAAAAAATGGAAAAACAAACAAAACAAATCTTGCAGCCAAAAAAAATGCTGTACTTTTGAAACTAAAATTTACTGTTAGCGCTTTCATCACCTTTCATTAAAGGAACTTCTTCAGACATTTGTAATAGCTCAATTTACAATTTAAAAGTCCAAGTTGATGACATCATGGACCACCCATTATCCAAATTCAGCAAGTATATAAGTAAATACATTCAGATTTCTTTGTGTATAAAAATGTTTTAAAACACAAACAAATTCTTCACTGATATTAATTACAACAAAATTGTCAAATATTAAATGCCCTCATAGAAATGTTTTTTACCTGGTTAATGCTTTAAGTTTTAAAATACATTTCAGGGAACAAGAATCATTCAACCCAGGGTAGGAAAAGGCATTTACTCTCAGTTGCCATAGCACACCTGTGGAGGCAGCATTTGTCACCAGTGGCCTCAGCAGCATTTTTTGCTCTCTGTCCCTTTACCTCGTGTCACTTTTCAATTAGTGCCTGTCATCCCATGAACCATGGAACACACATCATCTCCACATTGCTGTGGGTAGCTGACATTTCTGTCTAAATGACTGACCTGTACATCCACTGTTTACCTCTAAGTGTCGTGGCCATATCATGGACAGCTCTGGAGTCATGCTGGCAGCTCATTCCCACTCCATCAATCCCCTATGGTTAGCAAGAAAACCTCACAGGTAGTGCACATGTCAGGTAATATGTGGGCTGGGGACACGTGTAGCCCATGAGGGGCTCTCAGGTACAGGATGATTGACATGCACTGGAGAGGCTGTGTATTCTGTCTTTCCCTTTACAGAAGCCTATTTAATGAAGAATGCAGGTGACCTCTTCCCCACTACTGTTGCAGACAGTGTCATAAGTAATTAGACTGTGCCACCTACCTGTTTTCATCATTGTCAGTCATGGGTGCCCTAGTTTTAATATTAATTTTATTTTAAAAGGTGATTTAACAGTTTTACATAACACAATTCCGGTCTTTTGTCCTTGCCAAGTGTTTTTTTCTTAAGGTTTGTGGTTTATGTTACCTTTTGACAATTGCTAACCAAGTAATTCCCTTACTGACACATGGGTGCTTGTGCCAGCCCAGCTCCCATATCCAAGCCTCCAAGTATGAGGAGATGCAGCCCATGTCTGGTGTGTGATCCCGAAAACTCCTTGACGCCTTCTGGCTGCTTCTATCCTAGTGGCATATCTGTCTCAATCTCCCATGCTTTTTTCTTTGCATGGAGTATATCATTACCATTTGTTGCACCTGTTGCAGAGACCTATTACAGCCACCCACAGCATTCACATACTACACCACTTCATGCCAAATCTGGTCCCAGTTATGCTTGTCTACAGCGCTTTTGCCTAAGAGGGGCATGCCCTTTGTGTGGAGGGCCTGCAGTGACACTTCATTCTTCTAGCTAGTAAACTTGTCAAGGTTTTGCCTCTTTCAGGTGGCCATGCCAGTGTCTGTATACTTGAGGGCAAAACAAGTTAGTCATTTGGTGTGTATGACATGCTCTGGTATGCATTTATGCATGCCTGTGGCCTCTCTTTTTTATGTACCTGGTCACCAGCTACAGTATGCACAGCACACAGCCTCCACACCATGTATGTACTGTAACAAAGCATCAACTTACTGCTGAAGTACCATCAATCATGTAATACCCATAGTTTTCTATTTTCATAGTTTTTACCCCCAGTAAAAGGCAGGTGGTACTGTGACATGTCAGTGTCAGGGTCTCCCATACTCTATGACTTCTGTCTCACTTTCCCAAACATTAATCACAGCATTTATTGTTGGTGCTGAAGCACTTTATCAGGCAGGACTCCTTCCTTAACTCCAAGAAGCTCCAAATTTATAGAGGTTTTGGTCAAATTCCTCTATTTCAAAGTTACATAGTTGAAAGCAGAGCTGTGTAAAGTGGTGTAGACATGTTATATCATGCTAAAACTGGGTGGTTACCATGGTTATTGTACTAATAAACCAAATAATGCCACTCTTTGTGAATCACTGCTGGCACTCAGTGTGATTCTCATATGTGTTAGCTCAAGTCATGTATGTAATGGTGAAAATGAAATTTGAGTTGCACAGTCATTCATATAGCATGTTGTGATGATTAGGGAGAGATGGGGGGGGGGCTGCCAGCCTGGTCAAACAGAATTTGATATATAATTCTGGCATTTGTAAATACATTTTAAATACAGGTATGTTTTCATGAGTCTAAAAGAATACTGTGAAATGTGGAACTGAAAAATATGTGACAACATTGCACTCTACTGGCCCAATGAAGCATGTTGTGACCCTTTCATGTTAGAATTCGGATCCAGTGAGTCTGGATAAAGGTTTCATGCCCATTGTTTTAAGGCTAAAGTCTATGACCAGAATTTACATGTGGAATGTGCTTTATTGCTCTGGTTTCTGTTAAGGAGTATACTTGTGAAATGACTTATATTGTTGCAAGTTTCTGAGCAGGTGTTAGATTGCTAAATAATGCAGTTTGTTTGCCTGGGAAAACCTAAGTGTCAACATGATGTAATTTGGGAGGGACCCAGCAGACATGCTTGTTAGTAATGTTTAAATACTATTTCTCACAAGAGACTGGGGGCATTTTGATCTTGGATATCTAACTCAGCACTCTGCCTAAGCTCACATGTAAGTTTTAGCACTGTGATTTCTTGTAGGAATAGTTAAAGCTAGTAAAGATTAATTAGGTATTTTTCTTTGAAATCAGACCTGTCCTACTGTATTATTTTAAGTTTCTTTGTGATCTCTGAACTCTTAGATATCTCTGTGGTGTAGTAGTTTTGACTTGTGTTTTAATTATTTATTATTAAATAGTTTTAAAACCTTTTACCTGTGACTGGTTTATGTAGAGATAAATTATGCTTTAGAGTACATTATATATTTATAGAGTTTACTGTCTAAGCCCTTCCAGTAAGCCTTAGACTGTGTAGTCACATTACCAATCGGATAATAATATTTCACAGTAATAATTGGGCACCCTTTTAAGGGCATTTTAGTACCTGATATTATTAGCTGGGTGGTGGCAGGGATTACTACCGTATGGTCTGGGTAAAGGGGGACAGCTGGAGAATCTGTGTCAGCCTTTCCCAGGAGTGTCTGTGAAGTTGTATAAATATTTATCTCAAAGTGTGTGTTGTGTCAGCTACTTGGGCAGGAACACGAAACACTGGTTGGACATAGAGGGTACTGGAGGTTTTAGCTTGCCCAACTAGGCTGAGACCTGGACCCTATAGCTGTGCCTGTGGATTGTCTTATTGGGGACCTGGTGAGCAAGGGAGCAACCAGCTCCAGACTGACTGTGATCTCTGTGTGCACTTAAGGGAAATTGTACTTTACTGTGTGTATTAGTTATCCGTTCCTCTCTTCTAGGAGATGACCTCCCTGGTGTTACTGGTGAGGATTGAGGCTCCTTGATTGCTGGGCCAGGGCATGGTCATCATAAGTGTTTGGCAGTGGTGGGATCTACTTCACATACTAATTGGCTTGTAGTGGTGTGGGTACAGTGAATTCCTGTAGCTTATGTACAGTTGTTGTGTCTTTCGGCTTTTCTCGGTTAGGGGTCGCCACAGCGGAACTCCGGTTCGCTAATGATTGGCAGTTGATTTCTACGTACTGAGTTGCCAGCTCTGATGCACAACCTTCAACGAAGTTATGCCCATTCATGCATGTCTCCACGCAGAAGACGCTCTAGCTGAGAATCAAACCAGACAGTGTCTTCTATCAAAGTGTTTTGTACTCTAAAACAGCCACGCAGTGTATACTCAGAGTTCAGATCACAATTGTTTTATTTCTTTTGTAAGCATAGTGTTAGGGTGAGCAGGCAGTATGTCAGCAGAAGAGTATGGAAAGCTTACAAGGAGCCAGCTGGTGGAGATGTGCCAGGCTAGGGGACTGGTGTGTGGAAACCTGACTAAAGCAGACCTGATTGCAGTCTTGGTTACAGCTGCATCAGAAAACAGCAGCCTGGAGGACAATCAGATTGCCAGTGGAGATACAATATCCACAGAGAATAGACAGCTCAACCTTTTTGCAGTGGACTTAAAAATCCAGCTGGAGCTAAAGAGACTTGAGTTGGAGGCCAGGCGTATGGAACTAGAAGCAGCCAAGAAAATGAGGAGTTTACAAGCTGAGGAAAATGAATGGCAGAGGAGGCATGAGAGGGAAATGCTGACTCTTCACCAGAGTCATAGAGGTAATGGGGAGGGGAGTAACCGGACACCAGAAGCACAAAAGGTCAGTAAATTTCTTCCACAGTTTAAAGAGGGGGATAATTTTGATAGCTTCGTTCATATGTTTGAGCGGGTATGTAAACAGTATGAAGTTGACCAAGGGCTGTTGTGGCATATGTCCTGAACCTCAGGACAAAGCACAGGGAACTCATGGGCCTAGCCCAGGAGAACCTGGCAGAAGACCAACAACAGAAAAAAGTGTGGTATGACAGGAATGCTCAAGCTAGAGAGTATGTTGTAGGGCAGCAGGTGATAGTTCTCATTCCTGTCAGACACAACAAGTTGCAGGCAGCTTGGGAGGGACCCTACAAGGTAGTAAGAAAGGTAAGTGATGTTAACTACATAGTAGAACTGCTAGGCAGAAGGCAGAGGCACAAATTGTATTATGTTAACATGGCACAAATTGTACCATGTTAACATGATGAAACCTTACCATGATAGGGAGACCCTTGTGCTGAGCATTTGCAGTGGATTTCAGGAGGAGTCTGAGGGAGATCTGGGGACTGATCTCCTCAGTGAGGCTCAGGCTGCACCTTGGTGGAAGGACTAGCAATATCCCAGCAGCTATCTCCTACCCAGGTTCGAGAAATCTGAGCAGTGTTGCAGGAATTTGGGGACATGTTCACTGGGAAACCAGGGTGTACCCACCTGGTGCAGCACTAGGTGGATACAGGACCCCAAAGGCCTATCAGGTAGGCCCCTTTTAGGATGCCTGAGAGAGTCAAACAGACTCTGAGGGAGGAGGAGCAGCAGATGTTGTAACTAGGGGTGATTCAAGAGTCCAACAGTCCTGGGCCTCACCAGTGGTACTGGTGCCAAAGAAGGATGGCAGCACCAGGTTCTGTGTGGATTACAGGAAATTAAATAGTCACACAGAGTCAGATGTTTACCCCATGCCTAGGACAGAAGAGGCCCTAGAGCAGCTGGGTGGGGCTAAGTATCTTACAATCATTGATCTTACCAAGGGTTACTGGCAGCTGCCTTTGACTCCCAGTGCTAGAGAGAAGTCAGCCTTTGTGACTCCTTTTGGACTGTATGAGTTCACAAAGATGCCCTATGGGATGCCCAGTGATTTCCCAGATGCTGGTAGATCATATCCTAGCAGGAGCAGGAGGGTTTGCCCTTGCTTACATGGATAATATTGCTATCTGCAGCCATTCCTGGCAAGAGCACCTTCAGCATGTCAGGGAGGTGCTGGGTAGACTACAGAGGGCATGGCTGACCATTAAGCCGAGCAAATGTCAGGTGGGTATGGCAGAGGTTTCCTACCTAGGACATAGACTGGGGAGTGGTAAGATAAAGCCAGAACCTGCCAAAGTGGAAGTCATTCAGGCATGGCCTGCACCTGTTACCAAAAAGCAGGTGAGGGCATTCTTAGGGACAGCAGAGTACTACAGAAAATTTGTTCCCAATTATAGTACCATAGCTACTCCCCTCACAGGCCTGACAAGGAAGAACAAGCCAGATAAGGTAGTGTGGACCCCAGCATATGAGCAGGCATTTCAGAAGCTTAAGGAAGCTTTGGGAGGACCCCCTGTGTTAGCCAGTCCAGACTACAGCAAATACTTTGTTGTGCAGGTGGTTGCTTCAAACTATGGAGTGGGGGCTGTACTTAGCCAGATTTCTTCAGAGGGAGAAGAGCACCCAGTAGTTTATCTTAGTCATAGGCTCCAACCCAGGGAGGAATGCTATGCAGCGGTAGAAAAGGAATGTCTAGCCATAGTGTGGGCACTACAAAAACTTTAGCCTTATCTGTATGGAAGAAAATTCACTGTGATGACAGATCACAACCCTCTAACATGGTTAAACAGAGCCAGTCAGCAAAATGCCAAGTTGCTAAGATGGAGTCTGGGGTTGCAAGCATATGATACGTCAGTGCAGCACCACAGTGGGAGTAGCAATGCCAATGCAGATGGGCTGTCAAGACAGGGAATGGGGTGAGGTACACCCAGATAGACCTGACACTCTCAAGCAATGTTTCTCAAGGGGCACTTGAAAAACTTGCCTGATTTCCCTGGGGGGGGTGATGATTGGGGAGAGATGGGCAAAGGCTGCCAGCCTAGTCAAATAGAATTTGATATATAATTCTGTCATTTGTAAATAAATTTAAAATACAGGGATGTTTTCTTGAGTATAAAAGAATACTGTGAAATGTGGAACTGCAAAATATGTGACAACATTGCACTCTACTGGCCCAGTGAAGCATGTTGTGACCCTTTCATGTTAGAATTTGGCTCCATTGAGTCTGGACGAAGGTTTCATGCCCATTGTTTTAAGGCTAAAGTTTATGACCAGAATTTAGATGTGGAATGTGCTTTATTGCTCTGATTTCTGTTAGAGTATACATGTGAAATGACTTATATTATTGTAAGTTTCTGAGTAGGTGTTAGATTGCTAAATAATGCTGTTTGTTTGCCTGGGATAACCTAAGTGTCAACATGATGTAATTTTGGGAGGGACCCAGCAGACAGGTTTGTTAGCAATGTTTAAATACTATTTCTCACATGAGACTGGGGGCATTTTGATCTTGGATATATAACTCAGCACTCTGCCTAAGCTCACATGTACATTTTAGCACTGTGAGTTCTTGTAGGAATAGTTAAAGCTAGTAAAGATTAATTAGGTATTTTTCTTTGAAATCAGATCTGTCCTGCTGCATTATTTTAAGTTTCTGTGTGATCTCTGAACTCTTAGATATCTCTGTGGCATAGTAGTTTTGTCTTGTGCTTTAATTATTTATTAAATATTTTTAAAACCTTCTACCTGTGGCTGGTCTATGTAGAGATAAATTATGCTTTAGAGTACATTATATATTTATAGAGTTTACTGACTAAGCCTTCCAATAAGCCTTACACTGTATAGTCGCATTACTAATCGGATAATAATATTTCACAGTACTAATTGGGCACCCTTTTAATATAATACCTGATATTATTTGCTGGGTGGTGGCAGGGATTACTACCATATGGTCTAGGTAAAGGGGCACAGCTGGAAAATCTGTGTCAGCCTTTCCCAGGAGTCTCTGTGAAGTTGTATAAATACTTATCTCAAAGTGTGTGTGTGTTGTGTCAGTTACTTGGGAAAGGATACGAAGCACTGGTTGGATAGAGAGGGTACTGGAGATTTTAGCTTGCCCAGCTAGGCTGAGACCTGGACCCTATAGCTGTGCAGGTGGGAGTCTTATCGGGGACCTGATGAGCAAGGGAGCAACCAGCCCCAGACTGACTGTGATCTCTGTGTGCACTTAAGGGAAATTGTACTTTACTTTGTGTATTAGTTATCCTTTCCTCTCTTCTAGGAGATGACCTCCCTGGTGTTAGTGGTGAGGATTGAGGCTCCTTGATTGCTGGTCCAGGGAACGGTAGTCACACATGTTTACCTGGATTGTGCCATGATGTTCTACTATATCGTGTGACTTGCGACTATACATATGCACACTACGTAATTGACTATCATTTTGCTCCTCCAGTGTCCCATTTGAATGGCCATGGCTGCGTTGGTTACTGGGAAATACAGAGCTCCAGTATGGTGTACCAGGGACAGCAGGATTTTCCAATTCTTCTTGCAGTAAAACTTTATAAAACTCCTTCTGGGACAATATGGCTGCTCTTTGAAAAAAGTACATGACTACCATATGTATGCACAAATGCATGATGCTGATGTCACTGGCACCATCTGTTTTGGATGAGCAATCCAGGCATTAGTACAATGATTACAGTGGAGCCTTCTTGACATGCTTTGCCAATTCAAGGAAGAGGTTCAGGAGAGAGAGCCAGAAATGTATTGTAAGCATTGTATATGTATACGTAACTGTATATGCTTTATTTCTGACTGGTGGAGAAGCATCAGCTGAACATTGCTAGCTGCCACAGAAGGTAGGAACACCGCTGCAGGCAGAGTGAGTAGTTGCTGCATGGAAATCCAATAACTGTATGCATCTGTGTTTTTACTGCATGTCTTTCTGATGATGTTTTCACATTCTGTTGTCCTTCTGTAGGTTCAGTTGTTTAAGAAGAAAAGCACCGGGTCATACCTCGACGCAGTGCCAGGCTTGCCTTCCAGGGAGAGGTGAAGGCTCTTCTGATGGTGGTGACCTGGAGGAATCACTAGTGCCTCCATGTCTGCCTCTCTAGGAGGTGAAGGTTCTTCACCTGAAGGTGGGCAGGGGGTCTCTGAATATGAAGTGTGGAAACTGGTTGTTGCCAAGAAGCATCTATAGCTGTATACATATACTGGAGACATTGAGAACTTTCTTGATGACTAGTAGAGTCACAATACCAGGCAGCTACAGCCACTGGGCATCCAAAGGTGCAAATGACCTACACTACCTGCCAACAAGGTAAGTCATGCCTGAATTTCTTACCTATTGAGTCATCGTAGCAGGCAATCATCACAGCAGCCCACCTTTTCCACCTCCCACTGTCTTTCCCCTTTATATGTCACTCCCCATTCCTTGCCCATTGTCCAGCCATCACCAGTTATTTATATTTTGTTTGTCTGTGTCCATCCAGTGTCCTCATCACTGTCTGTATGTGTCTGTGTGTGCCTGTGTGTCCCTGATACCTAATCTACTGTCTGTACCCTATGCACAGCCACCCCTCAATACCTTCACCTCCCACTCTTCTTTTGTAAAATGTACAAAAGGAGCTGTTTCTCACAAAAACTTCCCTTCTTTCCCCCACCTTTCATACCTTCTGATTATCCTTTGGTGATTATGTATTTTTGCTGTCCTACCTTGTCCTACTTTCCTACTACCCATTTACTCCCCATTTATATGCTTAAGAGCATTGCCATTATGCTGTGCATACACTCACTGGTCTCTTTGTTGGCATCTGAGCTTATTTGTATTGTCCTTCATGTGCTGGCCAGACAGTAGCTGCAGCAATATGTCACTGCTCTGAACACATGACCATGCACTGACTTGGGTGTGCTAACCTGCCTTTTTCCATACTATTCATCACACACACCATGAGCGCTGATATAGCACTGCTCCTGGTGTTTATCCTGATACCACTGTGCTTCTTTTACCTTATGCAATCCTTTACACTGTCTTGGGTTTAATATGTGTCTGATTAGCTTTATGATGCTTAGTGCACCAGACTTTTCATATGTTAGTATTAGGTGTGTGCTTTTCACTTGTCAATGAATCCCAGCCTATGTTTCAATTCAGTTTCACTATTTAATTACAGTAACTTGTGCCAGCTGTGTTATCTGAGCTATGCAATGCTCCAAAATTGTCTTTCTCCGAATGTGCTGAACATCATATCAAAATGTGCTTGATAACTTCTCACATAGTAGAAAGATTCCTTAATTTTGTTAAAAGTACCTAAGAAAACATCTAATATGGCTTTTATTCCAACTTTTTAGTCTATGTGCTTTTATAGTATTATCTTAATATAGTTAATCTAAATAAAAGGAATACTTTATATTGTTACTCATAAACTAGAAACCATATCTCATTTGACACTTTTCAAATATTTAAATTCCACCTTTTCCTAAAATTCATATTAAATGAAGAATAATTATGGAGTCCTTGTGCAGTGCTGTTCTATAAAGTGACCACATGGAGGAGCCTCAGAGCCATACTTGGCTGCGTTCACATTTCCCCTTTCAAGAAAATCTGACAAAAAATAAAGTATATCCCAAACTGCAAATGAAAAGCAGCTGCATACGCTGTGAGCAAACAGAGGTATAGTTAATTATGTGTTTAAGGACACAGTATCTTAAATGGGATACTATATGCATAGCTGATCCAGGTTTTATGCAGATTAAAAAACAAAATATGGCCAGGTCATATTACAATGCAAAATTGCACATTTATGAAGTAAAGAACTGTGAACTTGATATTTGATGATATCATGTTTGTTTACACACACACACACACACACACACGCACGCACGCAAGCGCGTGTGCGCATGCACACATTCCCACAGGGAATACCACAGCCAAATTGCTCTGTTTTATCTACTGTCATTTAGTAATTTCATATTAATTTCATTTTTATGCCTTTTTCCCATTTTGTTTCCCTCAAAAGTACCTGTAGGTTTGATTTTACTAAGTATGGTTTCACAGTTTTGTCAGTGGTGAATGAGAAAATGAGTACAGATTCATATCATCCAGCACTTTAACTTGGTTAATGAAAGAATACTGATGATAACTGTTGCCATTTTCTCTGCCCTAATCTGCAAGAATTCTGTTATTGACAGAGCCAGATTAACAGAGTGCAAAAGAAACACAATATCTATGCTGATCGATCTGAAGACTGCAGCTATATGTCAGATGAACCCAAATGGCAGACAATAGAGAAACTGTTTGATTCTGTCATGTCACCTCATTATATTATGTGATGTGACTAGGTCTTACTGCTGCCAAGTGTCCTGCTTTGTCCTCTCTAGTCCCCCTGATTTTTTCACAAGGACAATTTTGCAAGGTTTAATAATGATAAGACAAACAGATAATATCCTGAAATCATTCTTGTGTCAGTGTTGTTATTAGTTTGTTTACAGACATTATTTCATTAATCCAGATAATGTTTGAAGTCTTTCTCGCTCCCTTACTGCATGCATGCATACGTGTATGCTGCTGTGCTCTGTAGTTTGTCCACAATATAGACACTATGTTCTGCTCTAACCACCCACACTCCAATATTCCCATTTCTGGGAAAGCTCTCTGTACCTCTAAACTTCTTTGTGCAAGAAATCTGGACAAAGCCAAAAATAATTGGGAGGGGGACAAACATCCAAAATCAGGGACAGATTTTAATTATTGCTCTTATAAACTTAGTTGCCAGAATAACAAGTTTTGCATTAGCATGCATTTTCTGAAGGATATAAGTTCTTAAATTCAAATGTCTGTCATTATTTAATGACATAAATCCCTAACAAATTGTCAGAAAACACCTAATTTTATGAGCAACAGACCGAGAGTCTGAGGCAAAAATATCTGGGCATTCAGCAAAATTCTAGGCAGTTAAGAGGTATGTCTTCCACCCATCTAGTCATTTAATTTCAGGGGATCTTTTCATCTAATAACTTTCTTACCTGTGCATTTGATTGCCCTAGTTTTCAAACCGAAATACTGAAAATGAAGGAGAGAAAACAAAAGATGCAAATCTTCATCTAGATAGCCCAGCTTTGGACAGTGACATACAGATGCCAAGATGAGTGACACTGTTTATGATTTAAACATGGTATAATTTTGTTTAATAATTATCACAAACATAATAGATTGAAATAAGTTCTATGTCAGGAGTTTCCTGGATTTTACAATTTAACAAGTATACTCCCTCCACTTAATTTCAGAAGATCGAGTTAATTCCTACTGGGAAGAGAGCTTTGCCGTAGCTGTTATGGGATTACCATCATTGAGCTAAAAGTTGATATTCAGATGTGCGGATCCTGCCTAATCTTACTCTCTTGGATTTATATTTCAACATCTTCAGATACACCTTGTTGACTGTTACCCCTGCATCACATCGACATGGGAGCTGTGACAAGGACAGGAGCTCATGGAGTAACAGCAGGGTTCATTACTTCCACTTAGACAGGGACAGTGATGACAAAATGACAAAGAAGGGCATGACCTAAAATTAAAAATTAAAGAAGATCAGAAACGAAGCAGGTTATATGGGGAAGGACATTTTGCATCAGAGTAAGTTTTGATACAGAGGATTTGGGGTGTTCACAGTCAGAGCACCTCTTAAAGGAGCTTACATTCCAGTGATCCAGGGTAAATATATGTGTGTGTGTGTGTGTGTGTGTGTGTGTGTGTGTGTGTGTGTGTGTGTGTGTGTGTGTGTGTGTGTGTGTGTGTGTGTGCAAATGTGTATGTGTATATATATATATATATATATATATATATATATATGGGTCTACCTGATAAGACCGAAAGCTCAAAAAGCCGACAATGAGATCACCAACACCACAAGAGTGAAAGTGCAAAAACACAAAAGTTGACATGCCCGACAAAACACAGTCCCGACAGTTAGCAAAACAAAAACAATTCACTGTTCTGAAAAACACACACACAACACAAGCACACTAAAAACCTCATAAACCTACACTAAACCTTAAATACACAACTATCAATGCACTAACCTTAACCCAAACCCTAACCCTAAGGTCCGCCGCTATTGCACACTTACCTTACCTGCACCTTAACCCTAAAGTCCGTCACTATCGCACACTTACCTTACCCGCACCTTAACCCTAAAGTCCGTCACTATCGCACACTTACCTTACCCACACCTTAACCCTAAAGTCCGTCACTATCGCACACTTACCTTACTTGCACCCTAACGCTAAAGTCCATCACTATCGCACACTTACCTTACCCGCACCCTAACCCTAAAGTCCGTCACTATTGCTCACTTACACAGTCGCACTCAAATGCAAGCACACATGTTTTGCATGTCGGTGTTTTCAGTGTCGGGAATTCCACTTGGGTATTTGCTTTGTTGGTATTCTGGTGTCGGTTATATCGTTGTCATTGTTTTGGCTTGTTGGTCTTCTCAGGTAGACCCATATATATATATATATATATATCTATATATATATATATATATATATATATATATATATCTATATATATAGTTTTACTATCAAAACCTGGAAATGCACCCAGTCAAGTGATGGACCATCAAAATCAGGTCTTCCAGGAGGCTAAACATTGAAACTTACCATACTGAAATCTGAATATCGACATCCAGACAGCACATGCAGGTCAAATGGAACTTTGTCGAAACGGTGAATATCGAACTGTTGACATTATCATGGTTCGAGATGGGGAGGGTGAAATGTTTTCGTTTTCACTATTCCGGTTTGACAACGTGATGACTTGGCCGGGTGCATTTCCAGGTTTTCATAGTATATATATATATATATATATATATATATATATATATATATATATATGTATATATAAATGAACATATGACAGACGAACCCAAAGCAGAGTAGTCGAACGACACTCAGTTGACTAACATCAATCAAATGCACATCCATGAAATCACAAGCACCACTGATATCATACATGAATATTAAATACAGACACATAAAAACACACAAACCTTTAATATGCTGAGCCACATATTGTATCTGGCAGGGATATAAGCCCTGTCCACTCCTCAAACACCAGCACACAACTTACATATCCCAACTTCACAGACACACAGATTAACTAGGTTAAGAGCACTTGCCTTATATATCTGTATCTAAAGTCACTACTACCATGCCAGGAATATGTCAGTTGAGATAATCTGCACTCATTTGGTGCAACACTGCCATCGCAAGTCTTAGAATTAGAAAAAAGCTACAATAATACAGGAGAATAGTGAATATCAAAACTCACTGTTTTCCTTTAAAGTCTCCCACACAACTACTACCTAGCTATCTGTCTTGCTGTTTATTTATTTATTTATTGCTTTCTTCAATTGGGAAAGTTCATCTGGGCAAAGTACCCTTTTTTAGCACAGACCAAGGGAGAAAGTCTCCACAATAATAATACTGTAAGACTCTTAACAGTGCAAGTCTTAATACACTATGTGAATATAACACAGACAAATTATCACAGTACAGACAAGTAATTATGCTACAATACAACAAAATGTAAGAGACAGGCTATTGGCAATGACTGACTAGCAGTATAACATAAACTAAATCATTAGAAATGATAATAAATATTTCCAGTGCTTCTTTTCATTTCCTCTATTGCAACAGATGCTGATTGGTCTTTATTGCATTTAAAACTGAATGACAGTGTTGCATTTGCAGTCAGGGTTGAAGCATTTTAAGTTCTGCATGTGGTGTAAACTGTAGGAAGCCAACTAATAGGAATATAGCAAGCCTTTGCTACAGTTTAAAAAGAAAAGAGCCCCCCCCCAGGAATATGAATTGAAGCCCTCCTTTTTCCCCAATGGGGTACCAAATCAAACTACAATTGCTTGGTGTGGCTCTTGTTGTAGTTTGTTTCATTGCAGCTGAGCATTATTCCAGAGTTTAGGTATATCTACTGGGAAGAGAGCTTTGTCACAGCTGTTACTGGCTTTCCATGTTTAAGCTGAAAGTTGATGTTGAGATGTGAGGTTCCTGCCTAGTATACCATTGGAGGACGTTTACAGTATACGAGACTTATTCAGGTTGATATAAGATGTTAAAAGCTACTGGCTGACCTACTGGAGTAGGTGTGGAAGATGTAACCAATGCAGTTTATTGAGAAATGTGCAGTGATTACCTCTGTTGTCACATTTGCTGGCAAATCAAATGAAGCACTTTTATTGTAGCTTTACTCTAGTTTTGCCAGCTGACTATCTGCAAGTTAGTGAAAATGGAAGACACATAGCAGGCTAGCTAGTAGGTGGCTGTTCTTCTATAAGTGGCAAAGGCTGATTTGGTTTTGTAAAGTAGGCTAAGTCTGTGTTTTTTTTTTTTTTTTGGTAACATGTTGGATGTGCTGCTCAAATTTTAGATTTTCTTCCATGCTGACTCCTAAGAGCTTTGGGTTACCTACTCAGTGTTGGTGTTGTTGGCAAAGCATATATTTATATTAAGTGAATGGACTGTGTTTTGAGTTGTGAAAAGGAATAATTTTTGTTTTTTGGGGGGTTGATAAGTAATTGTGGATGCTGGATCCATTTCCCTACAGATTAGAAGGCCTCTTGGGTTTGGGTTTGGAGCTGCCTGGGATTTGGGACTGACTATATGACTGACTATATTTGCATTGAATCATCGACATATTGTATTTCGGTGACTTGTTGAGTAGTAATACGCACGACATTAATGAAAATGATGAAAAGGAGGGGTTCTAGAATAGAGCCCTGGGGAAGGCAAGTAGAAGGAGGGTGCTGCCATTTTACAGACTGCACTCTGTCAGACAGGTAGCTGCTAAACCAGAATTATATAATCTATTCCTAGGGAGGGATATCAGTGTATTAGTAAGGTGTAATAATGTTTCAAAAGTCTTAGATAGGACAAGAGATAGGGTAGTTACTAACTTGCCCATTACTTAGGTTTTGGTTTACTGTGTCATGAAAGTCTGTCTCTGTGCTATGATATGGCCTGAATCCATCAAATGTAGAGGATTTTCATTTGTTATTAGTGAGGTGTTCTAATGATAATGGACTTAATACTATTATACAGAAGACTGGAGTTTGTTATTGGTGAGGTGTTCTAAGATTTTATTACATATTCTCTTTTCAAGACTTTTGTATGTGGTGAGACTTAAAATTCGTAGTAAGTTGATAATTTGATACTTCAATGAAGTGACCTCCTTTAGTATGATATAGGAGTTTCTCCAGAATTTGGGCATTTAAGATTCTACTAAAGATCTGTTTATTAGAATTGACACTGAGTAGGTTAAAGCTTCTGCACTCATTCTCAGTATAAAGCAGGAAGGTTATCATCTGCTAGAGTAGTAGGTTTGATTTTGAGGAGTGGTTTTCTAATGGTATTGGAAGAAATGTTAGGTACAAAAATACAGCGGTAATATTAGTTATATTGGTTGCAGTAACACATCTATGTCTATTCTTTCGCTATGCTACAAGGAGGCAACTGCTATGAAGGGCTCATTACATTTTGGTAACAGTGGTATAGATGGATTCTGTTGGCAAATTATTTGGTTGTATTTTTTGACCAATGTTATTAGCTTGTTTATGGTTTGCTAGAATTCCTTCAATTTACTGCAATGATTTTCTTGAAAGTTTGTGCAACAGTGATTTTTATCAAGCTGGTTCTGGGATTTAATTTATTTTTAGTTGCCTATACTTTTATATGTTAGTGATGGGGGTTCAGTATTTGTGTCATGCATCCCAGGCCTTATCCCTCACTTTCATTAACTTAATGAGCAATACATCAATAAATAAAAACAATAAATGATTAAATAAATAAATAAGCTCCTTAACTATATTCTTACCAACACAGTATCAGCCTTCTCCACTCCCAGTGCCTCACCCTTCAGGCTTAAATCAGACCACCAGGTCATCATATTGTTTTCTGAGAATCCAAGTAAAGATTCCATTGAGCCCTGTAATGTTCAGAAATATCTTTAAAACCAATGTCCTACCACTCTGGAACAGCAAAAGAATATGGAAAGTACCCCTTCCTGTGGGCATTCAACAAAATTTGCAGCTTATACCACTGAACTTTACTTTCATATAAACTCCTGCATCAAAAGTCTATCCCTACCTCTCACAAGAATTATTGAAATGTCAGGATAAGCCCTTATGTTGGAATTCCAGCATCAACAAACTCTACAATAAAATAAAGAAACTCCTACCACTAATGGATACACTCAACAATACTCAGGGATTTCAAATCTCATAGCACTCTCAGATGACCAAATAAAATTTAAAGCTATCCCCTCCCATTGAACATACAGCCAAATCATCACTTGTACCATTACATTTAACCCTTACAGAAACTCCATACAAGGGTCTGTTGTTATAAGTATTACAGCAAATTTAAGAATTATCCCTTACGGTAAAATGTCATATAAACATACTCTGCAATAAAAGATACTGAAAAGTCCCCCTTCTAACACTAAGGAATAAACTCAAATCCTCATTGCTAGTACTGATCTCAGATAAAGATTGCCAGCAATTCAGGTTTAAGATAAAAAGTTGCAAAACTAACTACAAACTGAATATTGACATTTCTTCCAAAAAACTAGTTTATAGGGCACAATTTCACAAATGCAAAGCATTATGTGTGGGCAAAACCATTAACAAGTTAAAGACCAGGATGGCTCAACACTTTACAGATATAAAATATGGAATCACTTCCAACCTCATGGTCAAACATTCCATCGAATAAAACAGGCACCACATATATAATTTCCTTATCATTGACAAGGCCCCAGATTAATGAAGCTCGGCGCAAGGCCGGTGTAAGGCCTGCACCGGCCGTGTGGCGTATAAATGGTGCAGTAGCACCATATGTATATTAATGAAGGTGCGCCACTACCACATCCACGTGCATAGGACACATGCGCGAGTGCATGGGGCGTTTCTAAGCTGCGCCCGAAGGCGTGTCAATGTCAGCTGGCGATGAGCAACCTAAACTGCTGAATATTATAGCCTGCCTGCAATAGTAATCGCACCTATCAGTGTCCGTGGATAATGAAACGTATGCAAAGCATGCAAGACAGTTCCCAGCCACACAAAATGGAGAACCAAACAGAAATGCACGCAACACAATATGAGTTTCCGTCCATGGAACAAATGATATTTAAAATCATGTGTCCGTAATGTACTGCACTGTCAGAAGTTATACCCAGTGGAAGTGAAGCGCATCATGTCAGCGTGCCGCCAATACACACGTCTAGCCCCATGGGCATGGTCACCAGCAGTCCCACAGTGGTAGTGATAGTACACAGCTGGGCAGTTGTGGCTATATAACAACCGTAAAGAAACCTGATAGTCCAAATTGTATACCAAACACACACAAACATATGTATATTAAAATGTGCTATACACATGAACGTAACCATCACATACACATAGGATGCCATATGCGGAACCGGGATATCCAAAAGCAGAACCCATGCATGCAAATGCAATATGCAACAACCCCTGTATAGCACATAACCCGCACCCATGTCCAAATGTCCACCAAATCCAGCTACCAGCCTTGCGCATCCGTACACCTATACATAGCGAGTATTCCCCATATGTAGTAGGAAGTATCATCCTAGGCAGTGTCAGGATTGCAAATATGTATCCCACATTTGTAAACATCCCATCACAGGTACGTAAATCCAAATGCCCGCGCGTTAATGTTTCGGCAAAATGTGTGTACATCCCGCGTGGGATAAGTAACCTGTTCAAACCTCAGAGTTGTTTACACGCCACGGTGTCCATAACTGTACACATCTGGACAAAACATGTATGTGTAGTCACGGTACTGTTCAGTTTCTACACAGACATGCAAAACATACTACGCAGGATGGAACAGCTGTCCACCATGCAGGTCACCCCACTAGGGTTGCCACCTGTTCAGATGGCCAAGGTGGGACATCCCTTGTAGAAATGTGAGAATTTGCAGGATAAAACATACCCCCGGCCAGTGCAAAGGACAGAATTACACATGTATGCCAAGATAAAAGCTTATTCCATAGCATTTGAATAGCTTATGCTATCCCAAATAATACTTATGTGTACCAGATAGAAAATACCTGTATCATGCAACTAGTAAAGAAAATAAGAAATATATTATTGTCTTAAAATCACAGGACATTTGCCATGTCTTAGGTGTCGTCGCAGGACACAACTGTCCAAAGTGGGACCTCCCCTCGCAAAGAGGAACAAGTGGTAACCCTACTCCCCACTGAATTATCGACAGTATATATTCAACTCAATCACATACCGACACCACCTCTCAACCTATTACAGCAACAAAACCTGGACAAAGCCCAAAAGGATGGGTGGACAAATAGGGACAGATGTAATTACTGCTCTCACAAATTTTGAAAGTTCACTGAATAATAGTATGTACATAAGGATGAAATGTTGTGAAGGATGTGGGGTAGTCCCCAGTATTACAGAGGTCCGTACATTTATACTGTAACAAACCATCACATATGTTGACTGTACTACTACATACCCGTAGTTAATTCATAGTTAAGTCATGTGCAAAATAATAACCCTCGTAAGAATGAATACAGGAAATCGTCAAATGTGAATGGGAACACCACTCACCATGGATTATGTATTGTAACCACCCCCACCCATATTATGTATTGCCAACATCATAAGCTGCTGACAGGTGCCCAAACACCTGTGTCTGTGAACACTGATTAAATGTTTAAAATGGACAAACCCTGTCCATGTGCTTTGTCTGACATTTGAACATGGTCAGGGCAGTTCCGTTCACCAGGTGGACAAGCCTAAACCCAGATCACCACATGAACACCCTGACAATTAAAGACCTGTATGTGTCAGGACTATAAGCCTTTGGGTTCTGAATACCCCTGCAGTGATTAAATATGCAGCTTGGGTCCAGAGCAGTAGGGAATAGGGAATGTGTAACATGTAGTACCACATTTTTCCCAGCAGGAGAATGGATGCCTGTGACGTAAGTGAAGCGGTGAGGCATATGTTAATGTAGCTATGTACTATGGGTATGCATATAAATGAGTCAGAACACCAAACGTATAGTGGTTACAGCATCCGGCCAACGTGAATGCAGTCCCAGTTGAACTACGACTACAGCACATATAATGTGAAAGTGTAATGAATGCGTCTGTGCTGTACAGACAGTTAAATATGTAAAGGTGAACGTGTGTTTTGCATACGTCTGTTAACCGGATTACAGATAATATACTGGTACTGTCACAAGTAATAAAGCCCACGTAAGCACAAAGACTTAGTAAACATATGTAACCCACAATAAGGATATGCATGCGTGCCTGCGTGTAACCCACAATAAGGAAATGCAAGTGCGCCTGTGCGTGTGTGATCCGCTCACAGCATAGTAAATGAATGCTGTTTCCCCCACATTAGTTATACATGACTCAAACCTGTTAACCTCGTAAAGTATGAAACCGGACAAAGCCATGCAAACTACCAGTACAAATAGGGACAAACCCCAGATATGTGCCAGAACAAACATAGAAAGTGGATAGAATAACGGGTGTGTCAGTAGCATGGATTCTCTGAAGGGTATGCAGTCATAACCTGAACTGCTTGCCAGAATTCCCCACCGTAAGTCTCAAATGAAATGCCACTACATTGCCAGATAGACACAGGTGTATGTAAAACACACCGAAGATAAAGGGGCAACCAGCTGTACACTCTGCAACAATCTGTACAGTGGAAAGGTATGGTATGTATATAGATATATGTGTATACACATAATCCACAGACGTAAACCAAAGCAAGTTATGAAATGAGGATTGTACATGTATATATGTATACACAATAGACTTATGTCCCATAGATATGACATATGTACATAAATAGGCCACGTTATAGCTAATATGGGTAGACAAACATACATGCACGAAAGGTGAATAAACCACTGCATTCCAAACCATTGGCCAGAAAGTAACAGTCCAGCAAGTTCTACACTTTAAACATGCAGATAGGTGTCCATTGCAGGACTCCAAAAATTGATCCTTACGTCGTGTCAACCGACATTGACGCAAAATAAGTGACCTCAGCAAATACGAAATAGCTGTACATGCAACAGTATCAGGTGCAAGGGTGATGACACATGTGTCGATAGAATGTATGACATACGAACTGATATCCGGAGAGTGGGGAGTGCATATAAGTGTCTCCACACTTCAGTACCGCACACATTAAACATGTGTAATGGGTACTGTAGAGGGTTGTCAGGTATGTGAATCATGGGTATGCAGAAATGGGCCTAGGTGTTGTTTGGCAGAGATTCCGTAGGCCCGCCCCGTGGGAGTGATGTGGGTATAGCACATGCCTATATTCTCAATAATGGGGCAAACCATCCACTGGATATTGCGGAAACCATTTTTGCAATATGTAGGGCCCTATATCAGTGTCATGTAGGCGATTATCATGGATGGACATGCGTATGACCAAGATGGTACCCATAACTGGCAAACTGTCAGAATAACACAGCTGCACTAAGGCATAGTACATGAAATACAAATAGGGACTATATTAGATATACCCCAGACAAAGTCAGAACATTGTGGAATACTGGCGTAGCCATGAATACGGATGTTATGAGTGTTACTAATCATGTAATGGAAATGTCAGTCACTATTATCTACCGCACAGTTCGTAATGCCTTGCCAGCAATTTACCAGAAAGGCACATCACTATGACAAATGTAACAAGGGCAAAGGTCAAATGTCAGGGCGTTTACCCATAATGTGTACAGGTTAGGGGTATGAAGGTAACCTGTCCAAAATACATGTACAGAACTAGTGATACTAGGTGGACAGGTGAGAAGAAAGACATCAGGACAAATGAGAAAACATGTACAAGTCATACGCATGTACTCCGACAAATGTGAATGACAACGTATGCCCTGTGAATGTGAATGTGGAAGGTTAATAGACACAAAAGTAATGTGTCCCCCAGGGTGTCATGCAGTGTCACCGTAACAATGTCCAGTCCCCCATACACGTACATGAGCTCTGCCACAGATGGAAAGCACAAATACCGGCGCACACATACAGTACATGATAGACCAATTAGGGTGGATAAGCAGCTGTTGGCCTGTGTGAGGAATACAACTGTCTGGGTGTGTGTGTCCTGCAATATAAATGTAATGGCATGTGGCCTGTGATGCCGCCATACAGTGTGTGTATTGGTGTCAGAAAGTTGATATTTTGTATCAGACACATCCGCAACTGTACAGATTTACGCAGAATGTGCAGAGTTCTGCCTCATATGTTTGGTGTGTTCCATGTAACAACAGTAACATTCTGGCACTTTCATGATAACTGAAGACATGAAATAATGACAAACATGTGATTAAGACACCAAATCCGACAGAAAAGCCATACTAATGCAAAACCTATTATTGTGTCAACTATCTACATTTGTAAGAGCAACATGTCAATACTGCCCCTATGTGTCCCACTATCAGATAAGGCCTTGTCCAGAAATTTGCTCTAGGAGGTGGAGTGGTATGAACAGAAATAGATACATGTGTGAGGAAATAGCAATATCGACTGCAAGATAACGCAGAAGGTATAAAATGCGCTGCAGTAGGACGTGCAGTACTGTCCGCAGGTATGTGCTGACATGTCAAATGACACAGCAGTCCACATGAAGAACCTATAGGGCTGTCACCTTTACAAATGATGATAGTGGGACATACCCACAGCCATGCACACAGCACAAATAGACATACACACATCAAAACTAGGCCATGATACATGAAGCCTCCGGCGTGTACGAGTACAGTGAGAGTACAGCAAGGATAGATGTCTGCCAAGATATACAGCAAACGCCTGTAAGGGCGTGTAACACCACCCGTAACATGGACGTTGCATGGACAATGTTGGGATTTGCAACATACCCCATTGGTATGTGAAAGCTATGCAAATATGCGATACATGAAACAGTCAGCTGTCCATGCAAGAGCAGAGTTATGGGCAGAAAATATATATATATATATATATATATATATATATATATATATATATATACATAGAGAGAGATACAGACATACACACACACACACATGTGGCAGAGCTGGTAATTGAACCTACACATGACTACCCTATTACACTACAGCATGATGCATTTACAGAACACGCTACCGAGATTACTAAACACAGCAGACACACAGGCATTCTACTAGGTGCGTGTCAACATCCGCAAAGACAAAGATGTCAGCAGGATATATCTGTGCTGCGAAGCATCTAAAAGGATAACCTGAGTCCCCAGGCGGACGGGAGCATGCACACGCACACATCTGGCAGGCCTGGGAATTGAACTTACACCTAACTACCCTATCACACGACAGCATGACGCATTTACAGAACGCGCTACCGAGATTACTGAACACAGCACTCCCAGAGGCATACTTCTAGGTGGGTGACATCATCCGCAAAGGCAAAGACGCCGATAGGGAATGTATGTGTTGTGAGGCATCTAAAAGCATTACTGTGTCCCCAGGCAGCTGGAAACACACACACACACACACACACACACACACACACACACACACACACTTGGAAGGGCCGGGAGTTGAACATACACCTAATTACTTTAACACACTACAGCATTACGCATTTACAGAACGCGCTACTGAGATTACTAAACACAGCACTCCCAGAGGCATACTTCTATGTGGGTGACATCATCTTCAAAGGCAAAGGCGCCGATAGGGAATGTATGTGTTGTGAGGCATATAAAAGCATTACTGTGTCCCCAGGTAGCTGGAAACACACACACACACTTGGAAGGGCCGGGAGTTGAACATACACCTAACTACTTTAACACACTACAACATTACACATTTACAGAACACGCTACCGAGATTACTGAACACAGCACTCCCAGAGGCATACTTCTACGTGGGTGACATCATCCGCAAAGGCAAAGACGCCGATAGGGAATGTTTGTGTTGTGAGGCATCTAAAAACATTACTGTGCCCCCAGGCAGCTGGAAACACACACACACTTGGAAGGGCCGGGAGTTGAACATACACCTAACTACTTTAACACACTATAGCATTACGCATTTACAGAACGCGCTACTGAGATTACTGAACACAGCACTCCCAGAGGCATACTTCTAGGTGGGTGACATCATCCGCAAAGGCAAAAACGCCGATAGGGAATGTATGTATTGTGAGGCATCTAAAAGCATTACTGCGTCCCCAGGCAGCTAGAAACACACACACACACACACACACACACACACACACACACACACACACACACACACTTGGCAGGGCCAGGAGTTGAACATACACCTAACTACCTTATCACACTACAGCAATATGCATTTACGGAATGTGCTACCGAGATTACTGAACTCAGCACTCCCAGAGGCATACTTCTAGGTGGGTGACATAATCCGCAAAGGCAAAGACGCCGATAGGGAATGTATGTGTTGTGAGGCATCTAAAAGCATTACTGTATCCTCAGGCAGCTGGAAACACACACACACACTTGGAAGGGCCGGGAGTTGAACATACACCTAACTACTTTAACACACTACAGCATTACGCATTTACAGAAGGAGCTACTAAGATGACTGAACACAGCACTCCCAGAGGCATACTCCTAGGTGGGTGATATCATCCGCAAAGGCAAAGATGCAGATAGGGAATGTTTAGAGAGTGAGCAGTCTGAAAGCATTTTACTGTCCCAAGGTAGACGTACACAAACACGGCAGTGCTGTCATCGGGCCAACTAAATATCTATGGAGCACTACAACACTAAATAGATACGGGATGCTCCACAGACAGTACACCCTTCGAGAGAGCAACCAGTGTGTTCAATGTAGGCATCCATCGTGACATTGAAAATGGACATCGGTTGCCTGGATGACCACCATGGCTATACAGGATGTCAATGGCCATGCCCACACGCTTAGTATCACACGTCTGTTTGGAATGTACTGTGTGTCCATC
Organism: Protopterus annectens; assembly: GCF_019279795.1. NCBI lineage: Eukaryota > Metazoa > Chordata > Ceratodontiformes > Protopteridae > Protopterus > Protopterus annectens. The sequence continues at coordinate 1,112,706,683 of NC_056728.1, forward strand.
TACACAACGGCGTACTGGGCATGCTCACACACTTAGCAGTTGCAAAGGGCCAACTTGCATGCACACGGAGTCTAATCACGGAAGGGTGCAGTGTGGAATGTACTGTGTATCCATCTACACAACAGCATACTGGGCATGCTCACACACTTAGCAGTTTCAAAGGGCCATCTTGCATGCACACGGAGTCTAATCACGGAAGGGAGCAGTGTGGAATGTACTGTGTGTCCATCTACACAACGGCATACTGGGCATGCTCACACACTTAGCAGTTGCAAAGGGCCAAGTTGCATGCACACGGAGTCTAATCATGGAAGGGTGCAGTGTGGAATGTACTGTGTATCCATCTACACAACAGCATACTGGGCATGATCACACACTTAGCAGTAGCAAAGGGCCGTCTTGCATGCAGATGGAGTGTACACACAGAAGGGCACAGTACAGACGGGCACAGTAAGGTAAATCTGTCCTCATGCACAGGACGGTCACACATTCAGTGACCTGTACACACACAGCTGCCATCACAGCTGTCACTGGTGCAGGTCACGCATGTACATACTGCAGTGTACATTGTAGCTGTCAAGTCAGCACCATGTCATCGGTGCAGCACTACACAGCCGTACGGTCCCACAACACCATGTGACAAATGACCACTGGGCTGTACAGTGGTGTACACCAGCTGTGCAGAGTACACATGTACCAACAGGGATCCAACAGGTGTTATGCATTGCAATGATACCAGTATACATGAACAGGTCGGCTCAACACATACCATGGCCCTTACACAGCTGTGACACCTGACTGTTGCTGTACACCAATGAACACACGTCTGGATATGTCATACATGTGATTGTGTGGATGTGTGCATGGATTGCATACACGACACATACATGCATAGCCTTTGATGTACCACATGCATAACACTGGCCTAATCAATGCTACACACATGAATGGAAGGTGGGCCCATGTCTGTTGAATGCTCACACTACAGGGGGTAGCAGTGTTGACCGGGACACATACCCTTGTACTGGTTGCCTGTGACACCTGTGATATCATACCGCAGTCCATGTGTTATGTATGTCAACACACATGTCCAACAATAGCAATGCATACAAACATGGCAACAGGAGACACATGTGACATCTGTACTGTGCATGCAGCAACCATGCATGTGCAGTGGTCGACGTCCGTAACATACCTACGACATGCAGACGCAATGCAGACCCATCATTGACACCTGTATACGGTGACATACAAACAGCACGTATGGAGGGATGTGTGTACATAACGTGGTGAACCACCTGTCTAGATGTATGTGTGCAGGGGGTGGCTTACAGTTGTGTCATGCACCATCCTAACATGCCATGTGCAAACAGTATGCTATGTCGCTGTTACGTGATGGTGTGACATAATGCATACACAGCTGTCAGGTGTTAACAACTATATGTCACATGGCACCTGTAACACCTACAACCTCCCGTGTGCATATAGCAGCACATCTGCCAGATATAGCGTTGGTACACAGAATGCAATCAATACCGCAGCTTGTCTATCAAACGTGTCATCATATGGCAGGTGTATCATTCCCAGCACTGCCATGTGTGTCCAAATGTGTGACCAGGGATGCCACATTTCATGGCGAATATGTCCCAGTTGCTACACATCCCTGTACACCATTGAAGAGATCTGTACATACGTCAGTGTGGGAAGCATGACGTCAGCCAGTGTGGTGCATCACACACGTCGGCTGTCGGTATACACATGTGGTCACCACAGTGTGTGTGTGTCTGTATGTATGTCTGGTGCTTGGTGTGAGGGTGTATGCTAATATACGGTGGGAAATGATCACTAGCCCCACGTGATGACTAACCCGTAATGGTGATGCATTGCACAACCCTGTTGATGCCATAGGTCCCAGCCATACTGGCTACCTGTGTATGTCCCTTCTCTGTGACACGTCGTGTGGGTGCCTAGTACTGTGAGGGTGATGACCACACAGGCAAGGGTCGCTAGCTGCACACTATGGGGTGTGCGTTATAGTGGTGTACACCCTGTGAATGTGGCCATGTTCCCGTACTGTTACAGGGTCCTACTGCTGCACAGTGTGGCCTCCAGCTACCAAGTGACACCTCACATCATCATTGGCCAGGCCGCTGTGTACAACCCCTGCACCATGTCACCATACCTGTAATGTGTCCTGCAATGTATGTCACATCTCTGTCCAGTGTAGCCTGTGGCACCGACCACATGCGTCAGGTGCAGTATATGTGCGGACATCTGTGTCATGTTGGTGTGTCCAACAGCCAGGTTGAGGGTACGTGTAGCATGCTGATATTGCCAGACTTGCCTGTGTGTAATCCAGTTACACGTGGGGGACTGCAAACACTGCTACCTGTAGGCACATGCAAGTACACCATAGGAGGGAACCAGGGTATCACAACCAACATGGTGCTACAGATGTAACCAAGACACATACCGTGAACACATCACAATGCATGGTGCACCTGCACTACATGGTATGACTGGTGCATGTCGACAGTACACAACCTATGTCACATACACAACTATCAGTATTCACACACAACCACTGCAACATACACATCCCTCACTATGCATACACAGGTATTACATACACCTCTCACTATGCTGTTCACCCTGTGCATCAGAATATTTGTGCATAACCCTGCACCGATGGTGTGGATGACAGGGATGCAGCACAGGCTTCATCATATGCACAGGGTGATATATTTACCAGGGGCATAGGCTGCACCAATGGGTAACATCATGTGTGTGTGTAAGGGCCGGTGAGTTGACTGGACATGTCTGTGCAGAATGCATGTGGATGTTGTGGAGCCCTACAGTTGTGTTTGCTGTGTGCGTGTATATGTGTACACAGTTCTGCCATTTGTGATGCCTACACGGGGTATTATTGACAGCCCCAGATTGTACAGTGCAGGTTGTACAGCTCACTGTGTCCGTCCATGGCCACGTGACCTGTGCCTGCCTGGGGTTGCATGGGCACTACCAGGTGGAGGTACAGAGTGGCTACTGTCCAACAACACATGTCTGCTGGAACCGTGTCCCCGCTGAGACCATCCAGGGCCACGTCCACGTGGCCTGCTGTGTCCTGGTGTTGACAGCGCAGCACCAGCTGCACTGCTACTATTACCGGCACTATGGGAGCGGGCATGTGAGGTGGCATGCTCACATCGACCTACACTATGTGGTGTTGCTGGCCTACGTCTACGTGGCCTACGCCTCACTCCTACCTGGTGTTCCAGCACAGACAGCTCCCGCTCGCGGATTGCCATGCCTCGGTCAAGGATTCCGACCATTTCACCTAGTCGCCTATCCAGAACATTAGCAATCTGCTGTTGAGCATTTGCCAATGCCTGGATGTTGTCATTTAGGGTATGGATAGCAGCCCTCTGCAGCCTCTGCCCTTCTCTGTTCTGCCATTCAGCACATGCCTGTGCCGCCATTACAGTCTGGAACATGCGTCTGGTGATACCAGCTGCTGCGCTCTGTCCTGCAGGTGCATGTCTGCCAGAGGTCCTCCTACGAGCAGCACCGGCCACATGCCTGTGTGGCACATCTGCAGTCATTACACTGACACCATGGTGTGTAGACACACCCTCTGTAGCCACCACACATTCCTGTTCCACGCCAACAGACGCTGACTGTCCTTCCTCTATGGCCACCGGTGATGCGGTATGTGTTGGCAGCAGAACTGTGTGCAGGGAAGAGGGGGAAATAGCTGGGATGGTAACCACTGGCACAGATTCAGCCCCTGACAACCCTGCCTGTACCTCATGCATATGTTCATCACCGCTAGTATCTGTGGGGACACTAACATCAGATGGACCGCAGGAGGGTAACGCACATACAGCACATGTGAATGCAAAGAAATACTGTAAAGTACAATAGACACAGACACACACACACACACACACACACACACACACACACACACACACACACACACACACACACACACACACACACACACACACACACACACACAGACACACACACACACAGACACACACAGACACAGACACACACAGACACACCATGCATGTGATTTGTCAGATGGCATGCAGCATGCCTGCGATACTGCAGAGGGCATGCAGCTCAGACATTAATAGTGTTAGTAAGCATACCTCACTGGGGTGCACACTACAGCAAGCAGGTGTCATATCACTAGCCATGCAGTTCACACAATCATGGTAGTATGCATGCATCCCCGTGATACACCATGTGGCCCAGAACAGGATAACAGTACACATGGCTGATGTGACCTTGACATGTAATCTGCTGACATGTGCATTAACATGCATACATGTTTGACACAATGGTGTCCTGACACATGTACAGCATCATAATGGGCTTCACATTGCAGTGTTGTGTGTATGCCCTGCAGATAGAATGCATGTTTAGCAAATGTGCATGAGCATGGGAGGGTAGTGTGAGCCGTCTACATTGCTATACAGTGTGAAGTACAGACACTGTGCCATTGCATGGCAACATGAGGCATGTATGTTGCTGTAGAATGCATAATATGTACACATTGCATAGCCATAACTGCAACACAGTCGTGATGTTGGACAGATCATATATGGTAGACTTCAGTGACACCTCCAGTAGCTGTGCACAGGCATTTAGGTTGTCCAGTGTACCACATCAACTGTATAATCGGTCAACTACGGCGATAATTGGACCATGTGTGGACAATGTGCAACAGGGTGTATACACATCCCAAGTACTGTGTGGCTACATGTCTCTGGCCATCCCCCATGGCCATGCGTGCACATGTGTTGGCCAATTGTGTGTGATGGGCATCTTCTCCACATGTCTGTGTTGTCCCATATGACATACACCCATACATGTCAGATATGTCACAATCCACAGGGCTATGCAGACAATGGGTTGTATGTTTGGTATGTGGGGTATAGGTCATGCAATAGTGTGACAATATTGCAGACAGAACACTACATGTCTGGGACATGTCAGGTGGCACATCACAATGTGTGCACCCAATGCAGGGGCATATGACACAATGGTGACACTTGTGGGCTGCCCATATCACAGCTCACTGTGTGGTACTGTGTGCGTAACACACATGTTGTTCCAATGCATACTACATATGCCTCCATTGTAGAACACCTCCACCGTTGTATGCACAGCTGACCACACATGTCGCAATGTCAAGTACTGTGGTATCACATCTGTGTATCATTACGATTGTATATATTGCACATGGGTGGCGTGTGTGAATGAAGGGCGGTGCGACCTGCATATCATGACTGGAACAAACATCAGGTGTGCAAGCGTTAACTGGCCACATGGCAAATAGATCTACGCTGTAACATGCCTGATACTGATGACAGTCTCACCTGCAACGGACCCATGTCTGTGCGGCACACCAGAAGTACCTGTATAGGGGTGACACACCAGTATGAACATTATCCATGAATGTATGACAGCCACAGGTTGCACTGTGCATGTGAACACATTCACCTGTGTAATAGCATATAGTATGCACATGTGTGCATACACAATGTAGCATACTGTAGTATGCAGCATGTGTGTCCACATACCTGGCATACGTTGTTACTTTACATAATGTACAGTGACACATGCAACTACATGGGATATAATAGCCATATGTGCAGTACTGACTTACCAGGCAACTCCAGGCTCATTGGTTGGGAGACACCCACCTCCACGATGGCAGCTAGTGTTTCTGGATGCTGTTCCCTGGGTGTCCCCAGACTGGCCAGTAGCTCCTCGGTGTGTGGGAGTGGGGGCTGGGTTGGTGGCCCACCACCTGTTCCACCTTGTTCCCTGGTGAATGCAGTGGCATGCTGTTTTGCATGTCGTATCAAGTCCGTGCAGTGTCTGCTCACCTGCTGGTAGGTGCGGTTATGGCCACCCACATCGTTCACCCTCCTGCGTAGATCCTGCCACAGGTCATCCCACTGCTGGGCATGCTGTGGCACATGGCTGAACAACAAGTCATAGTTGTCATGGAGATGTGGGATGAGGACATCATCCTCCTGGTGGGTGTATGCTGGGAGGCGTGTACGGGGCGTTATCTGTAAAACATAATGATGGTGACAGGTCACAGTTTCAGAGATGTACAGAGATACTGCTGCACATACATTTCTATGACATCTACTGCATCTGCACAGTTATCTTTGCAAAGCATCATGACACTGACATGACTGACGTGTTTGTGTCACACATGTCACACCCATTATGCATTGGATATCATCACCATATATGTGTGTCACCTCATTACAGTGTTCATACTCCATGTAAATGCTGTCTTGCTGTGGGCATGTCTGTTTGCCTGCACTTATGTTCTTACCTATCTGCACATGCCTCGATGTGTCCACGGTACTACTGTTGACCTGGATGCTGTGTATATGTCACATGTCAACACAGACACAGCCATAATGGACTTGAGCAGTGACAATGCACACATACGCATGGACACCTGTACATGCATGTGTTTTGCCATATACATCTACACAGCACTGTACAACTGTTCAACATCCTGCCACGGATCACCTGTATTACACATGTGATAGACATGGGACAATGGATAGTCAGACGACATTCGCAGGGATGGTCATCAACCATAGCATGTGCGGGCACGGTTACCATGCTGTAACAGACAGCCATCATGCCACTGCAAGGTGCATCATTGCCACATTACTGATCCAGTCAGTTGATAGTAGATCTACCATGCGGCCATCACACCATGTATGACTGGGATGACATGTGCAGCTTTGATGGACAGGGTTGCATGGTATGGCAGGAGTATGTCACATATATGGCTCAGGGATCTGTCCAGCCTGTGGCGATCCTAGTATTAGGACGGTGGCTGTCCATGACATATGTCATATAGATCAGGATATGGACATGTAGCATGTCCATCATCATGGTGTAGCAAATGTCCTTCTGCAAGGTAGACAGCATGCTGCATATTGGAGGTGTGGATTGTGAAGGCTGGTATCGCACATCCATGCATAGCCATTACCCCTTACAGGTGGTATGTGATCCAATATTGGTCACCACAGTGCTGTATATGCCTGTCCAGTGATCTCCGTGCTCATGGATGGCACCCTGACATGACATGGGTACCTCATATGACTACCTAAGGGGCCTGGAGACGTCACCATGTCAGGGGGTGCACTGCACAGCAACATCCCTTACACAGTGTTCATAATGTTGCCACAGCCTAGGTAGTAGTTTATGGGTACAGAGATGTTCACCTAGCGGTGACACTGCTGGTATAATCCATCAGACTGTGCACATATGTCACACACCTCACCCACACAGCCCATTCTGTATATTGTTCACAACACTGACACAGCTATACTGATAGGTCATGGCCATTCACAGCCTTACATACACAGATGCCTAACATTTGTCTGTGTTGTATGGGCTACAATGACAGTGGGGTACAACACATTAACCATGTTCTACTGTATCTGGCACTGATGTACTGTGCACATGTCACTCTTGCACCTTTTGTAGTTGTGAATCTGTCAACAGGCCACTGGTGGAACACTCCTGTGACATGCAAAGGTATTTGTAATCAAATATCCATGCTGTCTTGTACATCTGTACTGTTAACATCTACAGTGCTTTCATGGACATGCACACCATACTCAGCAGGGTTATAGTGCGGTGCCACCCTACATGACTGTCATCACCACTTGTGTGTTGATATTATCCAACACCCTATCTGTATTGTATGGTCATGCTAGGCACTTGTCCAGAACAAGTGAGCATGTCATGAGCTACTGATTACTATAGCGCCCATTCCACACCATTTCCCACAGGTACACTGGCTGTCCTACACTTCCCAGCTTGCTTAAGGTACAACAGCTGTTGTACACATGTAACGCACATATCCTGTGGGACATGGTTGTATATACAGGCATGTTCAACTGTCACGTACCAGTGCTACTGCCTGTCTATATGAGGGATATGTCGTACATGTGCCAATAGAGCAATTGTCTCATGTACGCATTCAATGCTCACCTCCCAACATACGGCACTACAGCCTGTGGGGGATGCACATCTGCAGCCGTGCTGGGCCCATAGCTCTCAGGTGTACCTCATTACAGGGAATGTACCTCATTTGGGGTTCTAAAAGGTGCATGTTCCTCATGGTTCCACATTGGAAGGGTCTGTCACACATTCATTGTTGTACATAGTTTACCTGCTAGCCATGGCTAAATAGATGGGAATCATATTAATTCACTGGAATATCTGTTTTATACATAAGACCAGCCTATTTTAGCCATCATATGCCCTTCCTAGTTGACGCTGTTAGTAAGCCAGTTGTAAGTGTTCCACGTTTCGCCCATTTGTCACACGGTATGAGGGCTAATGTTCCTCAGTTTGGGGATGGGAGGCTGACAGCTATGGCTGGGGGTAATGCTATCGCCAATCCTGACTGCACCTGACAGTCATTTGAGGATGTGTAACATTCGCAACACACCCCACCCATCACATAGTCTCACATGATCTACACCACTGGCCACACCTACGAGGACAACCTGTGCAGTACGTCTCCATACTCACTGTAGGCACCAGAGGTAGCCCCCATCATGGCAGACAACATCACCAGCTTATAGCCCACAGACTCATGTGTGCCCACCACATACAGCCAATAGTGAGTTATAACATTCACAACACACCAGTCATAGCTGACACTGTAGGGTGTCACACTGCAATTCCACACAGCAGGCTACACAAGGTGTTAGTCGCTTACATCTTGCTGTCGGGTAACTGCTACTGCAACATAACCTATGCACCCATGCCACACCTCACCAGGTACGATATGTCTGTCATTCACCATGTTAGTGTGACTGCCCTGTGATGCCACTTCGCAGACTACGTGTGCAGGGACATGCAATAGCTCACCAGTCTTATAGCCCTGAGGGTGTGGGCCTAGCCCTGGGGAGCATTTTGCATTCGTCCGGACACGATACCACTGTACAATGACTGACTGTGTCACTTCAACAGTTGCCTATGCTCCTATTGTCATTCCACAGGCATGTGGTGTCTGTCCGCTATGACTGTCCTGGTCAAACACAATGCTGTGGCACAGATGACTTGCACCTGTCAGCCCTGGGAGTACAGCTCACATGTAAGGCTCTTGCTGCTTCTATACTGCCTGTCTTGCACAGTTTCCAATAACTGTCACCGGCAGGGCGGTAACTGGCAGGCGCGACATGGGGTCATGTGACACTTTGCTTGCATCTTCCTCTGTGACACACGCAGGCAAGGCACACCTTATAATGCACCACTCAAACATCTCTGCAGTGACTGGGACCGGCCTCTAGGCTCTGCAGAGCACACCTGCAATGACAGGTTATAGACAGACCATACCGTTCAGGCACATACCTGGACCGGCACACCCACAGCTGAGGGGTTCCCATATCCCACTATGTTTTGCACACATCATGGCAAGTTGCTTAGCACAATGCATCAGAGGTGCTCCACGTGCAACTAACTGTGTCCAGGACCGCTATACACATTGTAACAAGCGACAGAGTCAACATCATACCCCACGGGTAACATACCTTCTATGTTGGTATAGTGGACAGTGGGCCTCAGCCACTACTGATGTGTGACTGACACTACCCCACACTTCACTGGGATAGCCACTCATGTACAGACACATCCATGAGTCATACTCTCCGCTCTGCTGGATCAACCCATACACACCACCTCCAAGACCTACATTACCCTTGGCATGAACACTACCACCATGTGACTGGTGTTACACACCTGGGGTTATCCCCTCATTGGTGGATTCCGAACATATGCTAATCTACCTTGTTAGCCACATCCCGGCAACACACCCATCACAGCATACACGATACATGTGTACTACAACACCTACTACAGACGTCTGCTGACAGAGGTTGTTAACATCATGACACCCGTACAGATGGACAATGCACATACAAATGCTGACACATACCCCAGTGCACTTAATTAGCATGTACACAACTGCATGGATCATGCTATTCCACACAGAGCCATGATGGTACACACCAGATAACAGACGCCACTCTGGTGGTCATGTTCCACGGACATATGATGTACAACAACAGGTGTAGGCTGTTGCACAGTGGTGTACATTCCCATGTGTGAGGTGGCTCACTGGTCAGCTGTGGTGGGGCCACAGGGTCCCTCATCACATACTCCAAGACTAGCTACGTAAACATGACTGCCACACATTCCTGGGTGTACCACCAGGCATTATGGTGGTATGTCAGTATTCGATGGCAACACTCACATCTGCTGTCACATACAACAGTCACTCAGGAACATTGCAGACCCAGGTATTGTTGGCAACATGCTGGAGGATGGATTCAATGCTGACAGTACACCCTCTCACTCACTACAGGGCTGCAATCCATACATGAACATTGTGGTGTCCCTGTGGTCACACCTACACAGTACTGACCTACACTCTATATGTCCTGAGACACTGGCCCCATGTCACCTTCCAACGTCCCAGGCTGTGATGTCCACCAACCTCTGAATTACAGGTCTCCCCACTAGGCCACCATATTCAGTGTTAGCCTTGTTTCAGACATTGTAGCCCCTGAATGGCACACAGCAGCATTTATCACACTACACACAGGTGGCACCACATTGCACGAGTGGGACTATAGTCCTACACACCTGACTGGACTGTTCTGCATGGCTATGGGGCACATCATCAAGGACGTCATTCTCAGAGACATTGTTGGGCTCCCATCCTTTGCTGCTACCCGGGTTGAGCTTGTTAAGGCCAGAGCATGGCCCCTACACATGGTGGACTCCTTTCATACAGTTACCAGGGTAGTTGCTGATGGTATGGGAGTCCACACATCCTACATTGTCCTCTCATTGCCTTTCAGTACCATTCCCCATTCTGGTATTGACAACATACACATCCACCTGCACATTGTACCCTGTGTCTCAGGATGTTATGCTATGTGGCTCATGGACAGGACACACAGTGAGGCCAGCATACCATAGTACCTACTACATGTCAGGTACATTTGGCATACCACGGTCCTCAGTCATAGGGCCCCTCATGTTCAGTATATGCTTCCCTGTGGAACAGGCTGGCACAGGGGACTTTCCCTGCCTAGCTTTCAAACCCCTACATACCAAACACCATGATTGCTGCACCAGCTGATACTGACTCCAACCATACGGGTGTCGCTGTGACAAATACCTAATCTGACTATCATGGCATCAAGCTGCATGACACAAGGTGCATGCACATTACCTTTGCATTACACCATTCACCCACTGACTATCACATGGATGGTAGTCCCCTACATACATATCACATTGTACATGTTTGCAGTACACACATATGTCGCACCCACTCCTGTGGTTACCGTATTGCCACTGTGGTGTGGATATCCTTCTACGTGGCCACACCTATCTGTACTGGGTGTGTAACTGGTACATAGGCACCCATTGTACCTCTGAACTCAAGACATCTACACACATTCAAGGGTACTCCACCCCATTTAGGGTGTACCTTACACAACAGCTACAGCTTTACATGCCACAACATTAACACGCCATGACGTTTACTGAGCTCCGACGGTTTAAATATGTGGCTGCACTACGGACACCACATCTGTACACATTTGCGTACTACATACTCAGGGGTGACCTCTGCTGATCAGACAGGGCCTATGTCCACAACATTATTGATGGATATACTCCTCATAAGCAACATAAGCAGAGGCCACTGTGAGCAACATGCTCATGGATATGTGCACACATGCCACAATGAGTGGGATGTGCTTCTGGGTTACATTCCCAAACCGGACACTCACCATGCTGTGGAACATAAGTCCTATGTACATCATGCAGGGACACTCAGTAGCACTGTTCATGTGATACCTCCCTTGGTGGTTGGGAGACACATGTAGGCCTGGGATCACTGCAGTGGCTGTACTGTGCAGTGGTGTAGGTGACACCTGGCTCTGCTCTTCACAGGACACTACCCTGGAGAGGTGCCACTAGTGTGAACACTATAGTTGTGCTTACACATGGACTTGCCAGACTGCATAGTACCCCACTATGCACCTGTGCAGCTATTACATGTCCTTTGTGCATGGTTACTTGGTAGCCCTTCCATTTAGATTAGCTATCATGCTATTACTATGTCCCATACCTACAGGCCATATGTATCCTGTTATTGTACATACCAATAGACGATACCTGTGGTATGCATGATATGCCTGTTATGCTCTGTAGAATATCTGTCATATCTACCTATAATACTATACATTACACATATTTCATATAGTATCCCATAATGCAAAGCATACTTGCTCAGCGGAACCACCTTACATATGTCATTAATGTTATATGCCCATACACATGCGTGCTGTGACAGTATATCAACATATACTATCCCCTGCTATGGCACGTCCTTGTTGGACATACCCTACCACTGACGGTGGGTTGTATGGCATTGTTCTGTTTAATGGCCTCATGTAGCATCCCTTGTGGTGTCTGTGCTGTGTACCTTGTGTCCCACTGCTGGACGCACAGATTCTACAAGCATTAGTATGCTCAGCAAGACATCACTAAATAAATACCTTTCCCCACTTTATGCATTGCAGACACGTTTAATTAATGCAAAACAGGCTATACATACAGTAAAAATAATTAATACAGATCATGCTATACATAACCTTACATATCGGGCATTCTACATACCTTGTTGTCATTACGGCGTTTCATTTCTATCTCTCTCACAGTGTTTCAACTGTTATTCGGTATGAGCATACGGTTTGAATGTCTGGCAAGTCATCCTTATATACGTCGATACCTGAAACATGTGGATTCTTCCCGCCAATTGGTGTTCCTGAGTGACTAATTACTTGCATATCAGCTGTGCAGCTACTCCATTTGCCAATTACGCGGTGACAGTGGGGTATAATTGGATTCTCCACTTGGGCGTTGCCTATTTGCCCTACCTTCGAGGAGATGGTCTGTATTGTGTTTTGTTATGTGTAACTGCAACTGCTATGCATGGAGACAAGTATAGTTTGGATTCATGTCCCCCATGGATTGTGTGTGACAGGTAGAGTATTTGATTCAACATGTGGGTGTACCTGTCATCCCGACGTCTGTTAACGGAGTATTGCAATCAAAACCTGTAACATGGCTGTTTGTTCCATTATACAACGCCTGCAATTTTGCATGTCGCCTTTAATTGTGTCTCTCACACGGCATGTTGAGGGTTCTGCAGATGTAATTGACTGACTGGATGTTTGTGCTGCTATTACAGTTTGTATTGCTTTAGTTTCTAGTGTGGGGGATGTCGGTGGTTGTACGTAACATATACGGTTTGTGGGCCTTGCATTTCTACATAATCCATATATATGTGTGTGGGCTCCATCCCTAATTAGAGAGCTAACAGTTAGTAGACTTATGTTACGGGATTGCATGTTGGGCCATTGTTAATTGGTTTCTATATCATCTGCAGGTGAGCTTGCTACTTGTATACCTCCGTAATTGCAGCGATATATCAGGGGATATGTGTAAGTGACAGCTATCCCTTGTATTTCTGTCCCAGATATTTGCAGTCATTGTGGTTGTGTTAAAAGAGCCTGTTTGCCATGGGTTGCCACCTTTTCATATGGTCATTGTTGGACACTTGCGGGACACAAAGCGATGTTTACAGGCCAACACGTAGCCACTGTCAGTGCACAGGTAGCACATACTTTTATCCTCACTACATACCTATTGCTGTGTGACTTTGGCTACTTATCATATTGCATGTAACATCAGTTCAATGCCAACTACCAGATGTACTTGCCTTAAAATTCATGCCATAGGAAACTATTGGAACTGGATTATCCCCGCTCCGCTCGCCCTCGCTGCACTCGGGCTCGCTCCGCGCCCCACCCTGCCCCCATATCCCACCCACCCACAGTACCTCTACATTTATAGATAAGTACCCCCGCCCCCTAATTACCTCCTAGCCACACCCTGTCCCATAATTCCCCCTCTGTCTCCTCCCACAGAGATATACCTTATTACTCTTTGCTCACATCTATATCACAATTTTCCACGGCTCTCTACTTAGAATATGCAACCGACTCGACCTGCTAACTCAATGACAATAATAATAACTATATTCCTTATCACCCCACTTATTTCTATCACTTACCTAGTTACCAAATATGAAGACCAGCCATACTTAGGGTACCCTTACCCCAGAGGTAGTACCAATACACCTCCAGTAAAAGTTAATAATAGACCAATCCTCCAACAGTTAGGTGGCACTAGTCCCAATACTATACACCACTACCACTTTAAAATCAATCCTAATCAACCCAAATCCAGACAAAATCAAAAGCTGTTAACAAAACTAACTAAACTATTAGAGTACCTCAGCAGAAACATCATTAAATATGGAGATATTCACCCTAATCCTGGCCCGACAACTGATACCATTCCAATCTGCCCTTCACCCGTGTCTAATTCAGCCAATTCCCTCCAGATCTATCACTTAAATATTAGAAGTATCAATAACAAAGTACCTAGTTTACATGCCCTCCTAGCCACTCACCTTCCAGATATAATATGTATTACTGAAACCTGGCTAAAACCGGGAACCAAAGACAATGAAATCCTACCATCAGGATATAATATACATAGGGCCGACCGTATGAAAAGAAAGGGTGGTGGTATTATTGTACTCTATAACAATAATCTAAATGTTACCTTTAACACCAAGCAACCACCCCAAACCTCTAATGCTGAAATACTTGCCTTAAAACTACAAGTAAATAAAGATAAATGTATTAATCTAATTACAGTATATATCCCTCCTGGGAACAATGTGGATACACTAGAAAATATACTAAATTGGATTTCTAACAACTACCCCAAGAAACCATCATCATGGGTGACGTCAACATTGACTGGAACCTATGCTCCTCAGAAACACACCCCATCCACATCAACCTTCATGGATTTACCCAGATCATAAATACCACCACCAGAACTGGTAATGCCAACCAAAAAGAAAGTATTTTAGATTGGATTCTAATAAATAGCCAACCACATACATATAAAGCCGGAACTGCCCCCAAATGACCTAAGCGATCACCTAATTACATATATAAAGAAAAATAAAATTGGCCTCAAAACAACTCCTATGTACAGGTCAATTAGAAGCAGGAAGAAATTTGACCTTTCAAAATTTCAAGAAGAACTCAGAGCCCATAGATGGACAGAACTTAAATATCTCCCCCTAGAAGAAGCAGTATCTAAATTTAATAATACCTTCCTAGCCATACTCGATAATCATGCCCCAAAAAGATTAATCAAAACAAAATCAAACATTGCACCCTGGCTTACAAACGAAACTATAGCTAAAATGAAAAACAGAAACAAATCATGGGATATATGGCGGGCAACCAAACTACCCCAAGACCACATCCGATTTCAACAATTAAGAAATGTAACAAAAAAATCAGTAATAGCTGACAAAAAAAATGATTACAGCCAACTACAAAACAAACACCAAAACAACCCAAAAAAATTTTGGGCCGGTCTTAATAATCTTCTCCACCCAGGCAAATCCTCTACTCCTACCCCAGAACAGGTATCCAATAAAACCCCAATTGAAGTAGCCAACACCTTCAACTCTTTCTTCACGAACACTATTCAAACCTTAGCTAACCAACTATCAGCCACCCATTGTTCAATGAAAGAAGTTCATCCAGAAACTAAACCAAATTTCTATCTACAAGCCGTCTCCATTTCTACTATAAGATCCTTACTTCAAAAGCTTAAACCTACCACCCTCTCCGCTGACCTCCTCCCAGCCGAATATTTACAAAAAGCTTCAGATGTCATTGCCTACCCGATATCCATACTAATTAATTGCACCATCTCTGAATCTAATATCCCCTCTATTTGGAAAACATCCCATGTCATACCACTTCATAAGGGAGGTAATTCCACTGACCTATCTAACTATAAGCCAATAGCCATTATGTCCCCACTGGCCAAAATTATGGAAAAATGTATTCATAAACAACTCCTACAATATCTAACTCAGAATAATCTACTTACCAACTCACAACATGGGTTTCGACCTAACCACAGTACAACTACTGCTCTACTCTCCTTTACGGATACAATTAACACCAACCGTAATAACAAAAAAATATCATCTGCGCTCTTTCTGGACCTCTCTAAAGCCTTCGACATGGTCAACCACCAACTACTTCATAATACCCTAAAAACCCTACAACTGGACAACCTAACCTTAGGCTGGTTCCGTGCGTACCTCTCAAATAGGAAACAAGCTATACTCTGGGACAATCAACTCTCTGAACTCTTACCTAATACCATAGGGGTTCCACAAGGATCCATACTGGGTCCACTTCTTTTCTCAGTTTTTATTAATGACCTACATACAGCCATCCCTGAGGCAACCTGTGTACAATATGCCGATGATTCGACCTTAATCTGTTCCGATACATCTCTAGAGAAACTATTGGACAAAACCCAATCCTGCTTCACAGCTGTGGAAAACTGGTTATCAGGTCGACAACTAATTCTAAATCCTAAAAAAAACAAATTGCTTCTTTTTCATCCAACCTTGAAACTTCCCTTTACTGATTTCACCATTCAATCAAACAATGGGACAACCATCTCACCTGACCCCCATACTAAATTACTAGGTGTTACCATAGACAATAAACTTAGATTTGATACACATATTAATAATACTATCAAAACCGTGAACAAGAAACTAGGGTCACTATATAGAATTAAAGCCTTTCTAACCCCAGCATCAAAAACAACCATAGCCCGCACTCATTTACTATCTACTCTCTTATATGCTTCCCCAGTCTTCACCAAGCTTAATAAAAGTGAGCTAAATAAACTCTCAAGTTCATATAATCACATTGCCAGATTTGCTACTGGCACTCCACATAGAACGCACCACTGTAATAACCTAAAAGCCCTTGGATGGATAGAACTCCCAAACCTTCTACAGCAAAATCAACTTATTGAGGCATTTAAGTTACTTACACACCCGGATAAAGCTCCTGCACTAAAGGGCCTAATTACACCATATAACAACCTAAATAGCCTACGTTCTGCAGATAGGTTTCTTTTACAAACTGTCAAATCCCATAATGCAGGAGGTGATGCTCTATTCGCTAACGTCACTGCAAAAAATTGGAATTCTCTTCCCCCTAGCATTACTACCATTACCTCCTTCTTCTTCTTCTTCTTTAAAAAAGTCTACTCCAATATTTCAAATCACAATGGCTCTGCCAGTGTTCTTTCCCAGATTAATTACCTCTCTTCTTTCATCTGTTTCTCATGGTACTCACCATGACCCTTCTTATTATTTGATCTACCCACCCAATATTTCTCCTCCCTGAAACTCTAGTTACCTCTCTTTTGAGGCTTAGCGAGCTGAAATGGATATAAGTTTTCTGATTAAAATTACACGTCTTCTTCACTCAATGTAATATATTTCAATTTTTATGTTTCCTATGTAATAAAAGATACCTTATGTTTATGTAATAATTTGTATACATGGAGCTTTTCTCCCCGGGCCTCCGCTGAAAATGGACATGTATCCAGTCGGATTATCCCGGTCAACAAATGTAAAATAAAATAAAAAATAAAATAAAAATATGACTGTTACATTATATATGGGACATATTTATGTCCTACCATCTCAGACTTTTGCCTTTTGTACTGTTTTATGTCAGGACACACCTGCCCAGGGTGGGGCTGTCCCTCCTACTGTGGTACAGGTAGTAACCGTATGCCTACGGCTAGCTATACCCACACCTACCATACTGATCTGCCTCTGACTTGGCACCAACATACACATGTTGCGGACACACACACACATTACAGTCACACAGAAACGCACACGGCACCCTCAACGCACACTTACACAGACTACGGCACTCACAGACACAGTTGAACACACTACCTACGTGGACCACGACACCGGCAGCGGTGACTAACTGTCCCTTCATATCATCATACTATTACTCGCGGATGTACTGTTCCGGTACTGTGTTCTATTGGTCTTTCTGCCTCATGGTTATGCATGTCGGTATGTTACACATTCCATGGTTGGCGGTATCCTATTTATTTGTACCTCCAAGATGTTATGAATGTCGTTAAACTATCTATCATATTTGCAGATATCGCTGAATCCATCTATATCACCATATATCCCTCTATTGCCCTTTCTATCTGTATTATATATATGCATATGTGTACATATATATCTATATATATATATATATATATATATATATATATATATTATATATATATATATATATATATATATATATATATATATATATATATATATATATATATATTTCTGGCGGAGAACATGACAGGCACACAGCACCACCATATGCTGTAAGACTCATGTACTGTTCAGGTGTTGGCGTTCCGTGTTCCACTGGCTGTTGTGTTTACAATGTTTGAGGGCTGCCTATGTAGGAGTCACACATTGGGCCACCTATACATTACAATTTACAGGTGGTCATGTTTGTGTGCCATCCATTTTACTGTGTGTGCAGGTGGAGAGGTGTCAGTCTGTAGGGGCCTACATGGTCAGAGTATGTGCTATATGTTCCCTCTTTGCCAAGGCGTAGGCATATTGGGCATGCCTCCGTCTGCCTACTGGGGCTGGCACAGTGTGTTCATGGTCTGAATCCCTCTGTGCCTGTACTGGCCTTGGCAATTGCGGTGGGCTATGAGGGCCTTCACCATTTTGTCCCTGCTGCAGCTGCTTCCGCAGGATCATATTATGTAGCATGGCACATTCTATGATGATGTGGGCACACGTGCCTGGAGAGTACTGCAAGGCTCCACCAGATATGTCCAAGCAACAGAACCGTGATTTCAGCATCCCGAACACACACTCTATGATGATTCTGGTTTGTGCGTGTGCCTCATTATGGCGTTCTTGCATGGGTGTGTGTGCATTTCTGATGGGAGTCATCATCCACGGCTCCAGTGCATAGCCAGCATCCCCCACGAGATGGCCATGTGGGATGTCCCCCCTGACAAATACCTGATACAGCTGTGAGGCATGCCAGATATGGGAGTCATGGTAGCTTCCAGGGCTGCCAGCACACACATCCATGATAATGCCCTGGGCATTGCACATGACCTGGCAGTTGATGGAGTGGAATCCCTTGCAGTTTATGTAGCGCCTACCCTGCTCACTGGGTGGTGACTTGATTTGTATATGCGTGCAGTCTATCGCACCCAGTACCTCCGGGTATTGTGCCACACGGTGGAAGTGGCGCATATTGCTGGCCAACTCCTCCTGAGTTCTGGGGAAGTATATCTGCTCATTGGCATGTGGTAACATGGCATCCAGGAACTGGTATAGTACCCTGGATGCTGATGCCTGTGAGATACCCATTATATCTCCAGTTATCCTTTGAAAGGTACCTGTGGCCAGTATTCGCAGGCTTACACATACCTTCGTGTCCACTGGTATGGGTTCCCCTCTGTTGTTTCTGGTTCTCAGGCGTGGCTAGCACAGCTCCACTATTTGCTGTAAGATGTCCCTGTCCACCCTGTAACGCTCTACTATCTCCAGGTCATGTAGCCCCTGGTAGGTTACACTTGGTCTAAACACTCTCCTTCTCCTCCGAGGCCTGCTGTGGTTGTCGGCATCATCCTCCACAATACCGTCAGTCTCTAACACATGCTGATGAATCACAGCTATGGCAGCTCCCAACATGTACATTTTAAAAGTTCCCCGTGTGTTTACACCTATGGTGCGGTGTTTGGGAATACACAGGTGTGTGTTGGGTGCTTTCACAATTTATACTATTGTGTTGTGAACACCGATGATGTCATAGGGTGTGTATGTACGTTCGTAGCTACAGGTTATGTTATGTGTTTTACTGCCGGAACTACTATTGTGGTGCTTTTGCTGTTGAATTACATTTGCCTGCCGTGGATTACCTCTTGACCTTCCCTTTACATTTCTGTGCATTGCACCTACCATTTTCTGGCGTGCATCCTGCAGCCTACTTTCATTTGTACTTTCCTGGACCTGGCGTATCTTGCGTTATGTGTGCTACTGCCAGTCTGCTGTCGGTTTGCTTTGCTCTGCTGTGTCAGGTCTCCTATCTTTGCAATCCAATACCTCCCCTCCTTTCTTTGCATTCACATGCCTCCCCTATCCTGTTTTGCAGGTTTCTGCAAGCGGACTTGTCAGCTGCCGTCGATTGGCCTTCGTGGGTTGATTGGTGTTGATTGCTCATTAGTACTCCAATTACCCTACTTCCACATTTCCTTCTTTTCTTCCCCTGACCTTCCTGTTTCTGCTATTGTTTGCGGTGCGTGCGTCCGATTACTGGGTTTCGGGCACGTTTTCATCCTTGTACACATGCGCTTTTGGCCACCATGTGTGCTCTCAGCTAAACGATTCCTCCCCACCCCTATCCTGCAGCTTTGCTTAGCAACGGACAGGCCAGATTTGCAATGCTCCAATGTGCTTAGTGCTACGGTGGCACACCCTCTGCTGATGTCATGTATCTCCTCTGAGCCACTCCTCGGTGTTATACCGCTGCGCCGTATGGTACAACCTTCCTCCGGCGGGACATTTGCGATTCAGTATTATCTGCCTCATTTGCATGGCATTGACTACTAATTCATAGTTACTGCGCCGAACACTATCGCAAGCCCTTAGCAACCCTTGCACCTTGGTTGTGGTGTTCCATGCCTACCATTGTGTATTATGCTGTAAACCTGATTTCTATTACGTTGCGATTTTATGACATTTTTATATTATTTCTTTATGTTACAGCTTCCGCACACATGCCCTGCGGTTCTGCTGTGCGTTACTGTGGACATGACATTAAATGTTGTTATTTATGTGCTGTGCATCTTTTCTTATGCCATTGGCTGTGTATTTCGCCATTGGCATATGTTAACGTTGTGATACCTGGGTCTGGCCCTCTTCCATAGCTCCGATGTTCTGTTTGGGAAAATGTAAACCGTGTTTTTTTGGTTTACATTTCCGTGGGCTTACGCTATGCCTGCACCACTTCATGAATCACTATATGCCTTCATTTGCATGGTGCGACACTGCACATGGGGTGATTTGCATACCTACGCTGGGGGCTGCGCAGATCTGGCGTACGCCAGTAGTGCACGTGGAATTGGATCATACCTGAATCGCTTGGCGGCCATATTTGGTGTTATAATGCCTACGCTATGCGTGCACCTGGCGCAAGCTTCATGAATCCCGGGGAAGGTCAATGACCAACCTTTCCAGAGCAACATCAACAATAAACTTGAAAAGAAGGAACTAAAATGTCAGATTTGAATTTTAGCTTACAAATCCCCCAGACTCAACCTCACACAATCCATTAATTGCATTCTTAACCCTCTGGAAACTTAACCACCACAATTTTTACTGACTGTAGAACTGATAATTGACATTGTATGTTTTTTTTTTTTTTTTTTTTTGCTATCTCATACTACAGTTATTTCTAAAAATCACATACTACATGAATTTTTACCTTAGTACAGGAGTTCTATTAACTGGATAATCTCTACTGATTTTTCAGTTGTTTAATATACCCTTCACCATGACCTTCTGCTTTAATAAAACTCTGTTTTATCCTAATACTTAACTTTCAGCACACTGCTGCTGATCAATATGAGATGGCACTTCTCTATTTTTAGGTTCATAGGTTCATAGGTGTTTACTAGGCTAATGACCACAGGGGCGTTTTTAAACCTAGCCATGCATCCCAGATCTCTGGCACATTCTGATTCCCTTGATAAGTGCAAGCATGGGCCTTGGAGATGAACCATTTACAGGTTAGCTGTGCCAATTAGAGACATAGGTGCTGAACCATGGATAAATTTCCAGTTTTCCATCCAATTTTCCAAGTTGCACTTGAACTGGGTTAGGGAGGAACTCTACTTCACATGGATGGGGAGCCTATTCCATAGACACAGTAGTCTCTGGGATACATACCTATCTCTCCAGCAGGTCCTATTTATATCACAGGCAAGGTCTGAGTCTTTAGTATAGGTAATTCTGGTGCTGTTTCTTTTGTGGATATGCAGGAGGTCCATCAGAGTGGGGTCAGACGATGTCATGTTTGCATAGGCATAGATCTCCCCTCAAAAGCCATACATGGATATTTTTTACCTCAGACACTCTAAATTATTTGGAGGCATCAGAACCCAGTAAAAATTTCTAGACAGCTAATTTATAGTAAATGTTTGAGCTTGAGGTTAGCTTTTTTAGGCTGTGCAGTTTATGTTGTTAATTGTCATATACTACATCAACGTAACTGTGTTGTGTTTCTTCCAAAAATGCTCATAAGGTCTTTGTAGCTATGCCAGACAACTCACAAGTAATGCTTAGTTTTTCATTAGCTATAACCTAGGGGACATCACAAATATGCTGGCAGACATTTTTAGTTCCAACGTCTCCACATGCTTCCCCTGCTTGCCCTTCTTTGTTACTGCCTACCCCTTAATTACATTAGATCCATGCTTAACCATGCTTTCAAAAACTAGAAACATTAGCAATGTGGCTCCTGACAAAATAGTAGACTGTCTCCTATTCAGCTCTAAATGTAGTGTCATGGATTTCCATGTAAAACTGTTCATTCTTAGCCTCTCCAGTGTGCCAGAGGCTTCAAGAATGGCCATAACAGTAACCCTCCTCAAGAGTTACCCTACCACAAACACTGGGAATTATAGACCAGTATTATTTGTTAAGTCATGAAACACAATATAATAGAGCTCATAAGTAAAGCTATTGATAGCCTAAAAGCCCATAACTCAGTTTGGCTTTGTAAAGAATAAGCCTCTCATACTAAATCTGATAGACCTCTTTCAGAAGATGAGAGAAGAAATTAATTGTAGAAAATCCATGCATATTACTAACCTGACCTTAGCTAAAGCCTTTGGTATGATATGGTATGATACTATGCTATACTATACTATACTATACTATACTATACTATACTATACTATACTCTGCTGCATTCTATAATTGATAAATTCAGCTCCTGATATATTAATCATAATAACCCTTAAGTGACACTTTGGATAACTAACTTAGCATAGTGACAGAGCCTACGCACTCAGGATTCATAGCACTCTTTCCAAAGATTGTCACCACTGGTGTCCCACAGGGTTCCACACTTGATCTTCTCCTCTTTAGTATATGCTTCTCCAATGTCCAAACTTTCATCAGGGGTCTGTGGCTGACAAGGTTTCTGATAACTGCAAAATCAGCACTGTCATTAACTCTGAGGTAGCACTCATATTCTGCAAGTGAGTATCCCAGGACCAGATGTCAAGCTTGTGAACTTAAGTTCAGCATAAAACAGTGCAGTATTGTGCTCTTCAAGAAAGGGGAACATCTCTACACATACTTCACAAAATGTACCTTCTCAAAACTGATACAATTATTAGAAGTACTTTTGTAGATAATGATCTGTCTGTAGACCACCATGTATCAACTATGGTCAGATAAACCTTTCTATCTAGCCTAACTAATCATCAATGGCATATCCGCCCATTCCAAAGAAGATATTGTCCCCTTCTCTTCACTCCTAATCAGGCCTGTGATAGATTACCATTCCTTTTTGGGTATGTATCTGTCCTAATATTTTGGCCAGATGAGAAACCTCATAGAGCCCTCACCAAGAAAATATTGGATAAGAGCTCCCCAAGTCACACAGAGCATCTAAAAGCCTTACCACTTGATTATGTTTCATGCAGGCACTTGACTGGCGATCTATGCTTGGCCTACAAGGCTATAAGAGATCCTATCCTGCTTGATATTTTGCATTTTAAATAACTGGGAATGCCATCAATACCAATATCAATAGACATTTTGGAATGGATTGCTGTCTTTGCTCCACCTACCCCCCCACCCCCATATAAACATCCTATTGCATAAGCTTCCTCCTCATATAAAATGAAGTAAATATTGTGGGAAGAAATAGCCAGGGAATTGTTATGGCTAGGCTTCTATAGGCCCTACTGCCAATAGCCTAGTACCAACCCATGAACGTTTAAAACAAATTAACTCCATTGTTTTCTTTAAAACAAACCTAGATGACTGGTTGGGATTCCATAACTTCACCTCTAGGTTGTCTTATCAGACCTTTATAGATAGAGAAAAAAAAACTGTTGGAATTGTAGTGCCTAGATTCCTAACTGACTTCTGGATGCTTGCCTAGTATACACAAATGAATCTGTAAGAAATAGGTTGCTTGTTCATAAGGGAGATATATACTGCAAGCACATGTTGTAATACAAAGACCCACTTGTACTAACCAATGGTTTTATTACTTCAGGTTCTCTACTGTTGTCATAGAATTAATGATATCCTATTGTAGATCTTGGTTTATTAAATTTAAGTTGGATATTTGAAGGGTGAGTGAAAGTGGGTATACCTCTCAGCATATGGATCCATCTTCCACAAGCAGAATTTGTAAAAATGTCAGATGCACTTAGAGAAAGGCTGAAAGCAGACAGTTACAGATAGAAAGGGACACAAAGGTTCCTTCAAAATAAAGACAGGTAAAGCAGAAGAGTGTTTTACTAACTACAAACATAAAAAGAACTATCAAAATCTAAAAATAAATAAATAAATAGATAGACAAGGGTATGGTGACTGAAAATAGGCTGGAAGTTCCATTCACTGAGGCACTAAAATTATGCAGTCAGTAAAGACTGGCAGTATGTACTACACCATCATTTAGTAAACAAAAATGTATATATTTATTTTTGACTGTCCAGTGTCCACTTCAAAGGACAGAGTACTCTACCTTTTGCAAAGTTGTTGTTACAGCCTGAATTCAAGGTTGTAACAACAACTTTGCAAAAGGTTGAGTGTGTAATGAAAAATATACAAGGATTGTACTTTGCTATAGGTTCACAGGTTCATACTAGGCTGCTGATCCAGGTGATCAGTTGCAGCCTACTCAACAATACCACCCATTTAGCAAGCAATGAATGTAATGTGTCACTTGATGAAACTATTAAATAACATGTATAATATAAAATATAGATGAGGAGAAGAATCATCAATACTTCCCATCATAAACTCATGGATGTCTGCATCTATCAGATAATTTTTGTAGGAATGTGCTCAGTATGCCCTTGGAAAAGGCACATCAGTTTCCCCACGACACCTGCCAAACTTACCAGTGTATAATTCCTAATCCAATAGCTTTGAAATAATCAAACCATGCTAAAAGCTTAACATATAACTTGGGATTTTTATTTTACAAAGTACTGCAAAAGGCTCTTCCATAGAGTCACAAAAACATTTTTTTTCTTCTTCTTCTTTCCTCACTTAAACATTGCAAGTTTATGTTAAGCCAGCTAATGTCCATTACCATAAGGGTGTCTGTAAAATCCCTCCTAAGAAAATAAAACAAGCCACATAGATAAACCAATCTCTAAAACCTACAAGAAAAAAACTGACCAGGCTAGGGTTTTTGCTGTGTAATTCCTTAAAAAAATTCTTGTGTTACAGACCCATGGGATATATGCAAATGAGCCTACTGAGGACATCCTGTGTTTAAGATATGCAGATCTCACATACTCTATCCTATTAGTAGACTGCCGAGGGTGTAATAGGTTGAACTGGAGATCATGGTCAAAAAATTCATGTTTGTATAAAAATAAAGAAATAAAAATGAGCATTTTTCAATCATAAAAGTCCATGCACTTTTGCAGGTCGCTTCGTCAGACTTAACTTTTAACTACTGTAAGACAATAACTGACTGTCTTTGGAAGTGATAAACAAAATTTCAATGAATAATCAGGTAAAACAATCTGGTGAAGCTTCCTTCAGTTTAGTATACTGGTTATAGATATGTGAGAGTTCTGTCCAGGGGCTTTGCTGGCTTTGATCCTAATCTGTCATTTGAGTTCTCGCTTCTCCAAGTAATCATTCGTTGATCCTTGGAACTCCTCTTTTTCAATCCTATCCAGGATATGAAAGAGAAACTTAATGTCTGTGGGATTCCTTGAGGTACTTGACTAAAGCACTGTTTGGATTTTGCTATTTGATATCATGCAGGTGTTGGGCTATTCTGTTTTTTAATTTGTTCAGTGTTTTTCCAACAGGCACATTGAGCTCGGTACACTATGCATTCTGTGTTTCCATAGATCTTGCTATGAAAGGTTTTCTTTATAATCGGGCAGGTGAACTGGTCATTGCTACTTAGGTCTTTACAGTAGCTACACTTTTGTTTGTTGTATGGGAATGTTCCTGGCCAACAATCTATCCATCAGTAGTTTTTTGCCAGATGTCCCAAAATTCAGTATCAAAAGAAACTGGAATCTAAAACAAATACTTGAGAATGTAAGCAAAGATATTGACCCTCTCCCAAAAAAATCAACCAGCTCCTGGACTGAATTCTTGCATATCCATAACCAGCATACTAAACCTAAGGAAACTTTGCCATCATGCCTATTATTGAGAATAATAGGAATTGTTTTACCTGATTATTCATTGAAATTTTGTTCATCACTCCCAAAGACAGTCACTTATTGTCTTCCTGTAGTTAGAAATTAGGTCTGAAGAAGTGATCTGCAAAAGTGCATGGGCTTTTACAATTGAAAAATGCTCATTTTTATTTCTTTATTTTTATTTTTTATACAAACATGAATTTTCTGATCATGATCTCTAGTTGAACCTATTACACCCTCAGGGGTCTAATAACAGGACAGAGTACATGAGATCCATACATCTTAAACACAGTATGTCCTTAATGGGATTAATTTGCATATATCCCATGAGCATCTAGCACAAGATTTTTTTTTAAGGAATCATACAGCGAAAACCCAACCTGGTCAGATATTCTTGTAGTTTTTACAGACTGGTTTATCTATGTAGCTTATTTTAGTTTATTATGAGGGATTTGTACAGACACCCTTATGGTAATGGACATTAGCTAGCTTAATGTAAGCTTGCAATGTGAATTTGTTAGTATTACTAGTGTACACATTTATATTATAAAAAAGATTGTGTAATAAAATTAAGTTCTATTTGAATACTAACA
>NC_056728.1:1112738834-1112838834 GCF_019279795.1 Protopterus annectens
GAGATTTTGGCTTGAACATCTTTAAAATTAGTGCCAAACAGGACAAGATCTGTTCAGAGAGGGTGCCTACACCATTCACTACTTGGGATCTGTTGGATAACCATTTAGCAAAACAGCAGACAACTTAGTGTTTACATTAAGTTTGTCTAACCTTTCAATAATGCCAGGGATGGTGTCTCCAAACTGAAAAAGCAAGGAACCTCAAAAGATAGAACCAGATTCCAAGACCCACAACACGAAAAGTAATCCAATGTAGATTTATTTAGCACTTTCATCAGTTTGTAGCTAAAGACTTCATCAGAATAATACAAAATCCCACAGTTAAAAAGTATTCAAATTCAGTCACATGTTAATAAAAACAATCTCTTATTCTAAGTCATTAAATAATTAAATGAACAAGTTCTCCCCATATAATTAAATTAAATTATATACAATAAGAATGCAGTCTCAAATAGCTAGCTATAATAAGACAATCACTGAGTCCTGATGGCATATGGGCATTAAGCTTTATTTGCCAACAAAACTCCCTAAATTCTAAAACATCAGCCCATGGGCCACCATGTGCATCCTTTTTTAAACCTTCTAAAGCAACAAATGTATGTGTTGGATGCCCTTCCAAGTGTTTATACAAAGCATTCTTGACATTTTTATTTTTTATGTCTCTGACATGCTCATAAATTCTTTTTTTTAATTTTCTTTTGGTCTTTCCTATGTAAAAGCAATAACATGAACAAATAGCAGCATAACCAACCCCAACAGAATTACAAGTTTATATTCCATTAGGCCTAATACTGAGGTGGTTGATTTTTATTTTCTCAACATTCAAAATGTGTGCAACTGTGAGCAAAACCCACACTTCTTAGTGCCTACTTTGGTGGTGATTTTCTTCCCGGGCATCCACTGAAAAAGGACCTGCATTCAGTCGGAATTTCCCGGTAAACAAATGTAAATAAATAAATAAATAAGTGTTAGTGCAGCTTGTGTCACATCATTCTAACATATTTTTAATCGTAGATCCCCTTCTATTTACTATATGTGGTCTGGGATCCAACTTTTCAAACAGGCCTTCATGCCCACAAAAAATCTTCCAATTCTTAAACAAATATCATGAATTAGCCAATGATCTGCAGAAAATCTGGTAATAAAAGAGCAATGATAATCCCTAGTGTGTGCTGTAAATCCTAAATCAATGGTACCAGGGTTTCTATTCTCCTTGGTGCCAAGCAAAGGGGAAATAATCCCACTTTTTCTTTTGGTGGTAATGTCATTTCTTATTATGTCAATAAGTCCAGGGGGATATTCTCTAGAAGAAAACATTTCAGTTAGAAGTTCACATTGTGTGTAAAACTCAGTGTCACTAGTAACCATACATGCTATTCTAACAAACTGGCCTTTGATTATACCCTTCTTAACATATTCAGGTTGACTACTGTGGTAATGCAATAGACTCTTACAGTAAGTCAGTTTTCTGTACACATTACTTAAGTATTGCATATTCCTGGAGTCCTTTTTAACTTCAACATCCAAGTAGTTAATAGTGTCACTGCTGTAATTACAAGTAGACCTAAGAAATGATGTGGTGTCATTTATATAGTCAAAAAATTCCTTCAAGACTCCCTCGCTACCTGTCAAAACAAAAAACAAATCAAGGTAAAATAAATAATTCCAATACCTCCTAAAATGGGACGTAAATAAAAATTTTCTTTCCCACATTAGCATAATGATACTTGCAAACAAGGGGGCACAAACAGCCCCCATGGCCACACCAGTTTTTTTGAGAAAATATTCCCCCTCACAAAAATACATAATTATGACACAACGCTATTTCCATTAAGGTTGCAAGGACATCTTCCTGTTCAATTGTAAATAAGTGTGAGTCAAATAAAAATTCCTGAAACCATTCAATCCCCAGGGTGTGGGGTATAACATTAAACAAATCGACAACATCAACCGTCACAAATACAACATCTTCTTTGTACTCCAAAAAGGTCATTTTTTTTTCAAAAAATGCCAAGAGTCAATGCAAATATGCTCTTCATCCTTTAAAATGTCTTTCAACATTACATCAATATATTTACATAACATGTGTGTTTTAGACCCCCGTACACTGGCTATGGGTCTCATAGGCGAGTCCACTTTACTTTTATGTATCTTCAAAATTCCAAAGATACTAGCCACCTTGGGGTATTTGGTAGACAAAAATTCTACTATAGAGTGATCTAGTTGCCCCTGATCTTCCATGTCCTTAATCAATAAGTCAATCCTATAATAGGATATGTTAACCATATTTAAAGAAACTTCTTCATAAAGTGCACTGTCTAGTAAGATCACATTCATCCTGTTGACATAGTCCAATTTATACATAATAACTACCCCCCCCCACCCTTTATCTGGCTTCATAACTCTTATGGCTTTGTTGTTACAAATTTTCAGTAAAATTGCCCTTTCAATGTCAGATAAGTTGTCGCTAAAATCAAAGGGTCTATGCTTAATCATTGCTTTAAAATCAAATTCACAAATTTTCTCAAACATCAATAAACAATTTAAAAGATGTGGGTTAAATAAACTTCTTTTCTTTAGTGAGCAAGCTAAATCATAGCACTGCACATTACCAAAACACAATTTCAAATTCAAACATCTAACAAACAACTTAAGATCCAGTACCAAGTCCGTAATGTTAGAATGGCAAGCTGGTACAAAGTTAAATCCTTTGCTGAATAACTCAGCCACAACTGAGCTCATAGTCTGAGACAAAAAATTATAAATAATATGACACACCCACCTACTTTAGAAACCCACAGTGGAATGAATGTTGATCAGGATGCATCACCACATTCAATCAAGTCCCTTTAGGGTGGGACTTGCCGAGGTGCCAAAACATAATCTGAAACATGGTGAAACTGCTGAATACAATCAAGCAGCAATGACATTTCAACTGCATTATAAAGAGAGCGTGGGGTGTAACTACATATATAACACATTGGTATGCAAAATGTATACTAAATTCAATACTGTACACCAGAAGCGAATTTGTCATAAACATGGTACATCACTGCTTATAACAAACCAAATAATATACCCATATGAAAAGGCATGCACATTCATTGTGACGTGATATGGCCACTCACATGTCACAGAACATTTCTGCATATATATGGAAGTGCAATAGTTAAAGGAATAGGCAGTAGTACATTGTCACATCATAAGGTGACAAAGGAAAATATGCAACAGACATTGCATTATGTAGGCACAAGTGGCTGCAATGTTGACATGTGAAGCACATGCAGGAATATGGTACTGTATGTCCAAAAAAGTGACTACATGTGCAAATGGCACAAACAAGCAGTGAACTGTGCACTTCACAACTGAACCATGTCACTGCATGATATACTGACCCAACAAGAGTCCATAGGCAAGGATGTGTGCAAATCTATTGTAAAACTATATAAGTGCACCCCATGAGTGGTCCATGGGCTACATGCAGGCACATTCATTTGTACACAACATTCACTTGTAACATGGTATTATATAACATGTTGGAATAACGTTACATGTGGTATATGCAAATTACAGTGTGACATAACCCACAGATGTGTGGAACAATACAGGGGAGTTATAGGCACACACACAACAACTGGATTGCAGGACAGAAGTATACAAATATCAGCATGTCAGTTTGCACAGAGTAAGCGAAGTAGCAAGTAATACCAGGGTCCACTGATCCACTGAGGCAGTGTAGATGTATAACACACCCAACAGTAATGATAGCCCACAAGCAAGAATTTAAAGTATTTCCTACATAATGTGGGTTTAGCTTTGCACAATTGTTTGCTGAAGGTGGCTACACAATTACCATCATATGTTAAAGATTCTTTAGATTTCTTGGGCAAAATTACATAGTGGAATTCTCAAATGTATTGGATTACTATAGACATGAAGAGTTTATACACCAACATCAAACATGAATTTGGTATAGAGGCATTGAGGCTATATTTAGGAGATACACCTTTAGCCCACTATGTTATGGAATTAGTGCACTTTAGCTTAACTAATAATTACTTTATTTTTGAAGCAATGGGCTCTCCATTTGCCTCTATGTATACCAGTTTGTTCATGGGAATGTTTGAGTTAGAGTACATATATAGAAATGAGTTTTATGGGCAATTTGTTCTGAAATATTTCCGATTTATTGATCTTCTTTTTCTTTGCAAAGGTGGTATTGATCAAGTAAGAGAGTTTATAGAGGGATTACATCAGAACAGATTCCATATTAAATTTGATGGTTTACAATATGGTGTTAAAGTTATATTTTTGGATTTGCTCCTACATGGACAACAGGATGGGTCTGTTAAAACCAGCATACACCACAAATTTAATGAAGTTAATCAATTTCTTTTAGGTACTAGCTGTCATCCAACCCATAACACTGCATCCCTCCCCCATAGGGAATTTTTGTGCATTTCCTAGGTATGTAGTGATTTTGATAACAGAAATTAATTTGTTTGTACTGCTAATATGTTTTTGACAAAAGGGTATAATAAAAGAGTAATTGAGGCTGCTTTAGGTAGATTTTTGACATATAATACAGATGGAGAGATACATAACAATACTAGGAATGGGTATGATTTTTATAAGGAGAATGATATGGATAAGACTAGGCTTTTTATAATAACATATAACATTCTGAGTCCTGATATAAGGAAGTTGTTACTGTATTATTGGGACTTCTTGAGAAAATATAGGGATTTACAAAAAATAACGGAAAAAATCACCTATTTTGTTCATATAAAAGAGGAAGGAACATTAAAGACCTGGTTGTTTATACTAAGTTTAAGAGACCTCCAGATCTGATGGTATATTCTATCATAGACGTAGGTGCTTTTCTTTGTAATAGATGTATTAGTTGTGAATTTATAGTAGATATGTTTCCCAATATCAATGGTATACCTTTTACTGTCAAGGAGAAATTTAATTGTATCACTGAAGGAGTTATGTATGTTATTGTGTTTGTGAACGTTTTTACATAGGGCAGACAAA
The DNA here is from genome assembly GCF_019279795.1 of Protopterus annectens. NCBI lineage: Eukaryota > Metazoa > Chordata > Ceratodontiformes > Protopteridae > Protopterus > Protopterus annectens. The sequence continues at coordinate 1,112,743,872 of NC_056728.1, forward strand.
AAGGACTTTCAGGACTAGATTGCAAGAACATCTGAGAGATATTAGATGTGGAAAACTTGAGAGCCCTTTAGCCCAACATTTTAAATGTTTTGATAACAGTGATGTAAGTGGCCTTAGGGCCACTGTTTTAGAAAAAGTAACTTGTGATTCAGGTTGTAATATATCTCAAAAATTGTTATATAAAGAAGCAGTTTTTCACATGAAATATTTCACTTTGACCCTTAGGAGGCTTAACACTGAATCATCTCGAGCCAATGTTTACACCACCGGGTGGCTAGCCCTGCCAAGATAGTTCATTTGTACCACTCACTTAGACACATAGTCTCACCTATAGGCAATTTAGAGTGTCCAATCCACCTATTGCATGTCTTTGGAATGTGGGAGGAAACAGGAGCACCTGGAGGTAACCCATGTGACCGCAGGGAGGACATGCAGACTACGCACAGAAGGCACATCAAGCATGTCCCAGTATAAATGAAAACTACTTTCTGAAAATAGCATTATGCATGAGGGCATCTGTTGTTACTCTGGGCCATATAGGTGAAACTTTGAAATATATAGATGCATGTGCTGTCCACCTGCCATAACTTTGAGCACACACATGAATGGGGATAATAGTATCTGATACAGAAAGTATTTCATGTACATAGAACTGTAACCTGTACACTGCAATTACACTGCCTGACTGACCTGACATATAAATACACCAGCACATACTGACCAAAAAGTCCTGTAAGAACTAACAGAATAGTTAACTGCAACCTTGAAAATGCTAACCTAACCCTGCAGCTAGGCCATATACTCACTGTATGCATATCCTACCTGGTGACATAAAGAACAATAAAGCCCATCAGTTGCACTGCCAGAACAGGTCAGTACATCATTCAGTAGCATATCATCTATGTAACTGCACTACACATATGCTGTATAATTGGGAACATGACAGTCCAAGGCAGTACAATTACTAGAAGACTGATTAACATTAATTTGATAACAGTCATCTAGCAGGAACCACACACTAAACTGTTAAAACACTATGTGAAACACAGAAACACAACATAAATATACTAACATTACAAATGCTTTGGCCAAACATGTCTCTGAAAACCTTGGGCATTCTTCAACTATTTAATAATTGACAATGTCACTAAGAATATCAGAGGAGGTTCTTGGCTCCTATGTTTAGAGGAGAGGGAGTTTTATTGGCAGCTCAAAGTTAATGCTTTTGCCAGTCGACCAGTGTTTTTTGAAATGTATTTTACATTTAAAGGCTTTAGAAAGATAATAATAATATTTATAATGTTTAAGTGCATGATTAATGTATGTGTTTAGTACATGTATTTTTTAAAAAAATATGTGTGATAAGTTGTAAAGTTGATTTTATTCATCATAACAGTGAAGTAGATGAATTGTCAATGAGGAGAATATGTCTTTAAATTGTTATTAGGGGAAGTGATGTTATTTTGTTTGAATTATTTATACTGGCTTTTTATGATTTGTAATGGTCTGATGAAGTTCTTTCATTTGGTTTGAACGATAGCACTAACCTTGATTGTAAAAACCTGTCTTGATTTTTTCATGGATAAACTGTGGATGTACTTTGGATGAACCTTGCCTTGAGTCTTTTTTTGACTATGTTACCACCTGAAAGCTGTCCATCACAGTAAGTGATATGCTATGCAATCACCATTTAGGTTATACATATATCAAATCATTGTACATATGTAACTGCAAATATATTCAGACATAGTACATGTTGTATAACCCAAAAATGTCATAATTGACATGGAGTGTATCACAGTGTTCAGAAAACACCTGGGGTATGTAGTGTACTCTGGGTGTGGTGCATTACTAATAGTGCTAATGGACTTGAAGGGAAAACAGAATATATGACTGGTGTTTAAATATGTTTCACCTGCCTACAGTGTGTACAAGTGTAATGGATGTAGATCACTTGATCTCTATCCTATTACCACTCCTGTAGACAGTGCATCAGGCATACACTTCCCTGTTCTCTGTTATCTGTTCTTCAGCTTAGGGAAGATAAGACAAGAAGAATGGTTAACACACATGGTTAACACAATGGGTGGCCTAATGGTTAAGGTGTTTGCCTTACAAACACAAGGTGCAGCGTTTGAGTTTCACAAGGGATAATTGGCTAGGCTTAAAATGGATCGCAAGGGCAGTTAGCTTAGTACTAACCTATGAACTATATCTTCACATTTCCATTATCTTTCCTAAATCTGCAAATGCAGTATGCATCACATATATGTTGCATGGGTCAGCACAGTCATATTGTAAAACCTGCACAAACGTCACATCAACATGACACACACACATACAGCTAATGGGTTGCAGGGAGGTGTTCCTATCAGTACAAGGCATATGCCTTGGATGTTTGCTGCTGTGCAGTTTGTGTAGTAGGCACATTAATAGCATAACTTTGTTTTTGACTTTAGCAATACAAAATCTGTACACATTTGAATATAACTGCAGTACACCACATAGCAGCACCTGGATTTGAATTGAAAGATACAGCAACATACTTCTGTAACAGTAAGAGTGTTACCTATTACACCATACTGACTACCCTAAAACCATATGGAATATGTGTGGCATAACCCATCATCTGATATCCATTAATGGCATAAGGCATGTGCAAACAAATGTAATACATACAGAAATGTATGGGACAATACAAAGATATCTGTATGTTTAATATACAGATAAAACCATCTTCATATGTGGAATGGTGTAAGTTATGCATAAGCATATATATATATATATATATATATATATATATATATATATATATATATATATATATATAAACATACACACACACACGCATATCCCTTTGTAACCATACACTTATAACTGTCAGTTTCTGCGTGTAAAAATAGATATACCAATTTTATATATATATATATATATATATATATATATATATATATATATATATATATATGACTACATGCTGTGCATGTGATAGCACAGGCATACAGAACAATATGTGCCACAAAATGCATAGAATGTTAGCAGGTGCGAATGTTTTGTTTCACATATCTGTACTGTGTGCTAAAATGTAGAATGTGTCCATGGCACCTGCAAAGCCATATGTACAATCTACGGGGTGCAGATTGTGGGATACAGCATAAAGGTCAGGACATCACTGTATGTGTACACAACTGCATGCACACCCACTTACAATCATTTATGACGCTCACATGTCCACTCAGTATGGAGTATCCCTAGCTAAGTTTGCTTCATTTTAGTAAGTACATAGTGCAAGCCTATCTCCAGTGAGTACATGCAATTTGCTACTGTACCATGGCTGCCAGCAAAAAATGTGCATCATGGTAAGCGGAGAACTGAACCCATGATAGTCAGGCCATGCCATCCTTAAGAGTAACCTGCAGAGCCACATGCAGTCCTTGAGAACCATGTATACTGTCTCCTTATCACTCTAATGTATTTACCATAATATACCTGTGGGTGCCTATGAACAGACACATATGTTGTCTTCATATGCACACTTGATAAAAGTAATGGAACAATAGACAGATTTGTCAGCTGTGCGAGGGTAGACGGCACCTGTGTAGCACAGCCATGCCCAAATCTGACAGGACAGTATGACAAATTACTGGAATGAGAAGTTACAGCCAATTATATGAGAGGCTAGAAGCTAGCAGTCTCATACCTTGTAATTTACAGAACAGTGACAGGTGAATGCATTCTCATCTGCTGATAGCATGCCATTATTTACCATTATATACACAAATACACATACATATTATCTCTCAAAAAAAAAAAAAAAAATATATATATATATATATATATATATATATATATATATGTATGTATTTTTGATATGCCCCCAATGGAAAAAGTTGAAAGAAGAAGAAGAAGATATGAATGTATATATGGAAACACTTCACAATGCCGAAATCCTGTAAGATCAAATTTCATATGGCTGAGACCATATGATCGAACTTTCAGAATCCCGAAATTGTGAATGGAGATCTGCATACAGTGCAGAATGGGAGATTTGCCTTTTCCTCATTGTACTGCGATCTCGGAGTTGGGATATTTAAGTAGCAGGGGTGTGGGGGGCTTGCTCCCTGCAGAAACATTTACATTGTTGTTTTTTTTTTTTTGGATTTGTTTTGGAATTTCGATATTCCAAAATATCGATCATTTGGTCCCGGTCATATGAAATTTGATGTTTCAGAATTTCAGGATTCTGGACTATATATATATATATATATATATATATATATATATATATATATATATATATATATATATATATAGAGAGAGAGAGAGAGATCTATGTCAGATGATCGACTTTTTCAGAAACTCAAAAAAAATATGGAAGAGACCATATGATCAAAAAAAACTCAAACATCAAAAAAAAAATCTGCTTTTTTTTGTTTTTGCATGGGGGCAAACCTTCCTGCACCCCCATACCCCTGCAAATTACATATACCAACTCTGAGATTACATTACATTGAGGAAAAGGATAAATTTCCCCATCCTCACTGTACCGCGATCCACATTCAAAAGCTTAGAGTTTTCAAAAACTTAATCATATGGTCTCACTCATATGGAGTTTGAGTTTCTGAAATATATATATATGAGTTTGTGCGTGTGTGTTTTGCAACACGTCTACAATGGCAGTATATGAACCTCTGAAATATCATTCCTGTAAAATGACTAAAAGTGCAACACAGGAATTCAAACCCACCACACAGAGTTACAGTATGGCAGGGGCCAAAGTTATACTTACTGTGCAACACAAGGTTCATACCTTTACTGTTCAGAGATCAAAGAGTTTCATATACATTGCAGACACATCGATAGCAGCATGTAGTCTAATTATGTGTGCAGGCCCTGCAATTAATTGAACACTATACAGATTATCCACTGTGAGCAATCTGGAGTGCATGTGCATACAGACATTTGTTGCAAAATGACAGCAGAGTTATACAGTGGGATGTGAACAGACAGCCTGAACTCATGTTAGATCCCAGACCCAGCACTCACAGTATTCTCCATTTTCATAATATAAACAGGCCTCACAAGATGGTATCCACAGCAATTAAAGAATTAGTGACGCTGAGATAATCACAAATAGTGTCTTTTATTCCATAACAAACTCAGCAGGTTGTTGCAAATGCTACAGGCTTGATAGTCTGGCTATAACAAACTCTGCAATAGTCCAAAATAATAGTCTGGTTGTAACCAATTTCTGCAGCTCAGCAGGCTGTATCAAACTCAACAGGCCTAGCATAACAATCTGGCTGTAACAAACTCTGCAAACCAGTTTAGCCCACTGGCATCATCAGTGAAAAAGCTGTGTTAATGCAAACATATGACTTAACTATACTAGCATTTAAAGGTACAGTGTACCAAAAATGACTTAATTCAATACAGATTTTAACCCACAAAGATCAAATAAAAAGTAAATAAACAGCAGACATATTCACCAATATCATTGAACCCAGGTTTGACCATAGCCCCTAGGTTAACTATCCACATTTTCTCTTTTCTATCAAGAATCTCATGTTTAGAAGAAACCGACAACTGTGGCCCAGTAACCAAATCTATCCCTATAAAAACATAATGTGCAGAAATGTGTTCACCCTTCTGTTTATAAACAGCACTCTTGGAATGTTGACATTGAATATCAAAACACAAATGCCAAGAGGTCCAGCAAGACAAACAACGTTCTCAGTAGAAAAAACACTTTAATGTGAGGAGCAAAGCTTTCGGATAAAATCCTTTATCAATACTGAAAATACAAATGCAAATGCAGAGTATATATAGGTCTAAAAAAAGTCATATGACCGGCAGCCAAGAAGTCACATGACCCAATCATTAAAACAAAACATGTATAAATAAATAAATATGCAAAGCTAAAAAATGCAACAGCATAATGCATATATGAAAACAAAACAAAAAACATTTAAAAAAAGCAAGAATGTATATTTTTAAAAAAAGCATAGTTTTAACCTAAAAATCAAATGTACAATCATATACATAAAGAGAAAATCTCATAATCTAGATCTACTCATTCTAACCAAAATAGGTTTAAGGCTGATAGTACTATTCAAACCAGGGGGTGAGTCACCCATCAATCTAATTATCCAGTTGTATTCTTTAATTTCTAATTTGTTATTGATATCACCACCTCTGGGTGAGGGTGAAACATGGTCTATAGCTTTAAATTTAAATACATGCTGTTCACCAAAACATAGCCTGTGTTTATATAAAGCATTAGTGTCCACACATCTTCGGATTTCAGACTTGTGTTCTGTGATCCTATCTTTAATATGCTTTATATAATGCTTTATATAAACGCAGGCTATGTTTTGGTGAACAGCATGTATTTAAATTTAAAGCTATAGACCATGTTTCACCCTCACCCAGAGGTGGTGGTATTTTAACTAACCTATTTTGGTTAGAATGAGTAGATCTAGATTATGAGATTTTCTCTTTATGTATATGATTGTACATTTGATTTTTAGGTTAAAACTATGCTTTTTTTAAAAATATACATTCTTGCTTTTTTTAAATGTTTTTTGTTTTGTTTTCATATATGCATTATGCTGTTGCATTTTTTAGCTTTGCATATTTATTTATTTCTACATGTTTTGTTTTAATGATTGGGTCATGTGACTTCTTGGCTGCCGGTCATATGACTTTTTTAGACCTATATATACTCTGCATTTGCATTTGTATTTTCAGTATTGATAAAGGATTTTATCCGAAAGCTTTGCTCCTCACATTAAAGTGGTTTTTCTACTGAGAACGTTGTTTGACATTGAATATCACTTAGATGAAGGGCAATCTGTTGTTTGAAAGGTCTGGATGTTTGCCCCACATAGAAGGCCCCACACTGGCAGATGGCCATGTACACCTCTCAGTCCATATTACAAGTGATCAAGTACATTATCTGATATGCCTTTGAGGTATTGATAGAAGTAAATGACTTGCTTTGAAAAATAACTTTACATTGTACACAATGTCCACGATGTGTACATCCCACTGGCATCCCATGTTTTATGCCAATATGGGGTCTGATGACTTTTTTGAACCGGGAGAGATGTTCCCCTAGATTCATACCCCTATGAAAACCAAAAAGACATCTATGTTCAAGGCACTGATCAAAGAATGGATCATTTTAAGTACATGCCAATGCGTATTGATTGTATCACAAATGTTATAAGAATTACTGCTATATGTGGTAATCATTCTAAAAGACATGATTATCACTCTCACATCCCACATTCATGGTGGGCAGTAAGAACTCACCTCTGTTCATGCTGTGCATCATATCTAGCCCATTGCTGGAATATATATATATATATATATATATGTATATATATATATATATATATATATATATATATATGACATTTCTGTGTGTATCTGTGCATGGAATGCACAGCATTTGCAAGTTACACTGCCTTACTGCATACATCATCCAATAATGAGGCAGGACTAACATACGTCACCAAAAACATGCAGTACTCACAGGAATGCAATGCTATTCCAAACATGGTATCAGATATTTGAGTTGTATCACTATTGTGAATGGCATACTGTGCCTACAGCCATGTAACATAAATGCAATACATTCTATTTTGACAAGTTTAATTGCACACATCTACAATGGTGACACAGGTACCTCTGCAAAATAACTGAAGCATCTATGAATGGCTCAAACCTACCTAGGAAAGGCTGCATTACATCAAGGGATAGATTGCTCCCTAGTAAACTGTATAAGGTTAAAAATGTATACAGTGTGTTTAAACTAGGTTTCACTAGCATTTGAAGCATGTTACTGTGCCATACACAAGCAGCTGTTATCAATATATATATTGTGAGTAATTACAGTTTATTCATTGGGCATTAGTGATATATGACAGATACTGATTGGTATTTCAATAAATAGTCTTACCTGGCCAGTATACACGACCTACAACTTGATCTGATTTATATACAATAGAGCTTGATATCTGTAGATGGCACATCAGGGTCTGACCATAATTATACACTAAAATTCACACAATTGACATCACTGACTATCTCAGCTGAGTTTCATCCATACAGTGGGTTACAACACTAAGTTGTTCCATTTCATTACCTTAGTGAGTTACACTGATGTTATAATATGTATTATTCTTTTACCATAGCTGCCCCTTCATCAGCATGACAGCTTCCAGCTGGTGCAAAGAGGCAAGCACACTTGTACATTTAATGAATAAACAATATGCAGATAATTAAAATCTAACATACAATGCTGAGATGTTAGGGTGGGGGCACTTACTGTAGGGTTCCAGAACTGCCACTGGACCTCCAAGAGCCAGTTATCTAGCTGCCAGGGCATCCTCCAATGAGGATAGTTGTATCACTACCTTTAAGATCCCTGTCTGTCCAGTGAGCTCCTCAGTGATAGTGAAAATCATCTGCAGTACTCATATTCTTTCTTTATGTGTACCATGCACAGGATTAGTTACAGTGCTGTAAGCCTTGATGGTTTCACTTTGTTCAGAGCCAATAGGAACCTAGCTCTGTGTGGAAAAGCTAAGGGTGGCAGAGTGTGCATTTTTGTGAATGATAGCTGGTGCAAAAACTGCAACATTGTGAATGAACATTGCTCTGTAAATGTGGAATTTCTGATACTGAAATGCAGACCTTTTTATGTGAACAGAGAACTAAATGGTGTCTGTGTAACAGCTGTATATATACCACCGGGTGCTAACATCACTGAAGCACTGAGTATACTGCATAATACTATGAGCGAGCTGCAATGCAAGAATTCTGACTGGGCATGTATGATAGCTGGTGACTTCAACAAACAGATCTCAGGGAGATGCTACCCTGTTACTACCAAATTGTGGATTTTCCCACAAGGGGAGCAAATACTCTGCAAAAGGCTTACACTAGCAAAAAAGGGGCATACAGAGCTGTACAACAACACAACCCGGGTGGATCTGATCACATATCCATAAAACTAATACCAGCTTACAAACCTCTCTTGATCAGAGATAAGCCCACTGTGAAACAAATTAGGGTCTGGCATGAAAGAGCCATCGAAAGTCTCAGGGACTGCTTTGAAACCACAAACTGGGATGTCTTCAGGGAGTCAGCCACGGTGAACAATCTGGTGATCATAGATGAATATACTGAGACAACTATGTCTTACATATCCAAATGTATGGAGGATGTAACGAACATCACAGATATTAAAGTAAGAGCCAACCAAAAACCATGGCTAAACAGCAAGGTGTACAAGTTGCTGAGGGCATGAAACACTGCTTTCAGTGCAAAGGATAAGAAGGGTCTAAGTGTGGCAAGGGCTAATTTAAATAAGGGTATCAAGGAGGCCAAGAGGGAGCAAGGAAACAGGATACAAAGATGCTTTGATGATGCAAAAGACTCAAGAAGCCTGTGGCATGGTATTCTACAGCTAACTGACTACAGGACCAAGTCAGCTCAGTGTGATGATAGCACTGAATCCCTGGAGAATCTAAACATATTTTATGGCAGGTTTGAAGAGAAAAACAACCTGGAGGCTGTAAAGCTTCTCAATGACCAAAAGGAGGCAGTACTCAACTTCAGTCCTGTGGATGTAAGGAGCCAGCTGAGAAAAGTGAACCCCAGGAAGGCTGCTGACCCAGATAACATTCTGGGGAAAGTATTGAAAGCTTGTGCAGACCAACTCAGCATAGTCCTGACAAACAGCTTCAATACCTTGCTTGTCCCGAAAAAAGTACTAGCATGCTTCAAAGTTACCAACATAATCCCTCTGCCCAAAAAACCCAACCCCACCTACCTAAATGATTACAGGTCAGTGCCCTTACATCAAATGTAATGAAATGCTTCAAAAGACTGGTTAAAAGGAATTTGACTACAGTACTACCCCAGTCCTTTGACCCACTGCAGTTTGCCTATTGGGCAAACAGATCAACTGCTGATGCCATTTCGGTGCACTTCATCTTACATTGGAGCATCATGAAGAGAAGAACAGCTATGCCCGGCTGTTGTTCATAGATTTCAGCTCGGCATTCAATAGTGATTCCAATGCACCTTATAGAAAAGCTAATCAACCTTGGCATAAGTAAAGGTCTGTGCAACTGGATCCTTGATTTCCTGACCGCAAGACAACAAAGGACCTGTGCTAGTAACAACACTTAAGGGAGTATTACAATCGACACTGGAGTATCCCAGGGCTGTGTGTTGAGTCCTCTACTGCTCACAGTCCTCACCCATGACTGCTCCGCAAAAGCTTGCAACAACCACATCATCAAATTCACAGATGACACCACAGTGGTAGGACTCATATGTGGTGATGACGAGAGTGGGTATAGGAATGAGGTCATCCCCCTGACTGAATGGTGCAATAACAGTAATTTGAACCTGAACATCAATAAAACAAAAGAAATTATATTGATTTCAGAAATAGTTCTGCTGTGCATCTGTCTCTCAAGATCAATGGTGAATAAGTGGAGAAAGTCCAAACTACAAAGTCGTGGAGGAATATATATCAGAGGATCTTTCTTGGAGTGCAAACACAGGCCAGCTAATTAAAAAGCCCACCAGCAACTACACTTCATAAGAAGGCTGAGAAAAGCAAAGCTCTCTATGAATACTATAATTACCTTCTACAGAGGAGCCATCGACAGCATTGTCACCAACAAGTGCACTGCATGGTTCGGTAACAGCACAATGGCTGAAAGGAAGAAGCTGCAAAGAATAACAAGAACAGCAGAAAAGATCGTGGGCACTCGTCTTCCTACCTCACAAGGGCCCTTTCAAATGAGATGTAAAAAGAGGTCCCACAAAATACTAAGTGACACTTCTCATCCAGCGTGTGGTTGGTTCACTAAACTTGCATCTGGTAGAAGGTTATGGAGATCATGGGCACTCGTCTAACTACCTCACTGGGGCCCTTTCAAATGAGATGTAAAAAGAGGTCCCACAAAATACTGAGTGACACTTCTCATCCAGCGTGTGGTTGGATCACTAAACTTGCTTCTGGTAGAAGGTTATGGAGTATCCGCTGCAGGACCTCCAGATTCATGAACAGTTTTTATCCAACTGCAGTAAGACTCATTAATGCAGACATAAATCTGGGTGTATCAGAACTGTTATAGATGGTTTCACTCTCATTCTTTTCCCTTTTTTTCATAAAGTAATTCTATTTATTTATTGCAGACTAAAATTAATATAGTTTTATATAAGTGCAGTTCAAGTCACTTCCTTATGTGCAATATCACGTAATCTCACCTCTGTGTATAGTGTACTTTTCTTTTCATGTGTTCATTATCTAGCAGTCAGTGTTGTCCAGTGTAATAAATAGTGTATAAGCATGTGTGTCAACTACTTAGATATTTATAGTTTTGTACTACAGTTGTTGTTTATTCTTTAATAGCTATCATGTCTGTCTTTTTGTGTTTGTTTTCTCCTGTAAAAGAGCTGACATTTGAAATTTCATTTAGGTAGCACTTGTGTTTCCTAAATGACAATAAAGTTTCTTTGAATCTTTGAATCTTGAATCTAAAGAAGGTGGAGGGTCTCCTGAACCATCTAGTTTGGTGCTTGGACAGTCTATAGTCATCTCAAAGATGCCATAGTTCTATTTAGGTTCACTTATTCAGAAGTACCAGATAGCAGGTGGGGATGGAATGACCAAAAACAAACTGTGTGTTTGTTTTTAAATTCAATACTCTACAAGAAGGAGGATCATACCCTTACATTTCAGCGACATATTGTGTTAGCTAACTTAATTGGTAGCTCAACTTATTTACACTGATGGCAAGGCTCTTACACCAATGTCTGTATCTGTGCACTGGCATACACCAATGTGATTAAGGAATATTATATGTTAGCGAACCTCATTAATTATGTTGTGAGTAAAATGTAGTTAACCGGAATGGTAGGACCATCAGGTTATTGCCATTATTTAGCAACACCACAGTCAGTGAACATTTCCACAAGTATGTAAGCTGATTTTTGTTTATTTAAAATTATACAACAACTGTTAGTTGAGCACTGAACTGGCAATTCAACACCATAAAAACTCCACTGCTAATCAGTTTGCGGACCGGTAATCTGCTGTTGCAACCCCTAATAGGAGAAGCTGAAAGACATTGCTATACAACAACTGTGTCACAGAAAAGAGCAGATCCCAAGGTTTCCATGTGAACATCTACTGTTTCCTTAATAAAAATAGCACACATTGGTCCTGCCACACCTCTGTGTAACTGACAGTACCTACAGTGAGTGTTTGCATGTCTTAATTGTCCATCATGGTGTACAACCATCTCTGCTGAATTTCTTTTGCATTGCACTGCAGTACACTAGTGTTGCATGTGTTTCAACATGGTGACATCTATCATGGCAAAAGTCCACTGCAGTATTCATATTCCCAAATTAATTTCAATAAGGTGGCCTCAGATGCATCTGCAAGCTACCATCGCATTTCATCAGTTATCTTGTGGATTAGTGTATGTGTCTGCAACTTCTTTGGACCTTTGGGTAAGCAGGTCATTCCAGTTGTATACAGTTGTGTGTTCCACCCAGGTTTCACTCCTTCAGTTTCCATTGTTTTGAGACAAGGGTCTACAATCTTTTTGAAACTTTGGGTAAGCAGGTCAAAGGTTCATAGGTTCATAGGGAGGTACTAGACTATCGGCCCTAGAGCCTACACAAGCCTAGCCAAAAAGGCACCCTGGCTTTCGCTACCCAAGAAAATTATTTTCCTGTACCCCTGTCGAGCAGAGCCACAGAGGTGATCCCTGGGGTGAATTTCCTATTTCCCATCCAATCATCAAGATTTTTCTTGAAGAGTGCTAATGAGGAGCTTTGTTTGATATAGATAGGTAGTTTGTTCCAGAATATGGGAAGTCTCTGGGACAGGAATCTATCCCTTCAGCATGTTCTGTTTATTGTGGTGAGAAGGTTTAGGCCCCTAGTGCATGTAGCTCAGAAGGGATTGGGATTTCTTTATGTGGAGCATGTCCAACAGCTCTGGGTTTGACATAGCTTTGTATGTTAGGCAGAAATTGCCTATGAGTAGGCGATATGCAACGGAGTAAAGCTGGAGTTTTTTGAGATGGTCTGCGTAGGGCATCTGTTTGAGGCCAGTAATCCTCTTTGTGAGGTATTTCTGTGGCTTTTCCAGTTGTTGCAGATGTCTTGTGAGGTACACACCAAAAGGGGCATTGTACTCTATAATGGGTCTAATGAGGGAGAAGTAGAGGGGAAGAATGACCTCTTTTTTCTTGGATGAGAAATCTTTTTTGATGAGGTGTGCCATGTAGAAGGATTTCCTGACTACTCTGGCAATGTGATTATCAAAGGAGAGACTACTGTCCACCTGTGTCCCAAGGTCTCTTATCACACTTTTGGTGTTAAGTAGACTACCACCTATGTGTTAGCTCATGGGTACAGAGTTTTTACCAAAGGGGATGACAATGCACTTTTTGGTATTGAGCTTGAAGCCATGGCTTTGACACCAGGCATCTGTCTCAGTGATGCCCTTTTGTAGGATGTCCACATTGTTAAGAGTTTCAAATATGGCTCCTAGTTTGCAGTCATCTGTGAACTTCATTAGCCAAAGACCTTTTGTGTTAGCCTGTACTTCAGAAAAGTAGATACCAAACAGGATAGGTCCCAGGACTGAACCCTGTGGTACTCCACTTGTCAGTAGTCTGAAGTCTGATTTCGAGTCTGCTACTTATACAGTGTGGGTTCTGTCAGCAAGCCAGTTGACAACCCATCTTGTGACATAGGCATTTATACCTAGTTTAGTGAGTTTATCTATAATTTCAGAGTGGGGGATGGTGTCAAAAGATGTGGCGAGATCTAGATAGGCTGTGTGAACCACCTTACCCTTATCTATGGCTTTGGTGACTGCTTCAAAGAAGTCAATCAGGTTTAGGAGACATGATCTGCCTCTTACAAACCCGAACTGGGTGGGGCCCAGAGTTTGGAGTTTACCAATGTCTTTGTTTATAAGTTCCATGGCCTTGCAGACCAGACTTGTTAGGCTAATGGGGCTGTAGTCCCTGGGGTCCGTGGTGGCTCCCCCTTTTTGGAGTGGGATAACCGTCACTGTGCACCATTCAGTTGGCACAAAGCCTGAGGTGAGGCTATGATTGAATATGATGCTTAGGTGGGATGCCAATTCATTCTGTAGTTCATGTAGAATGCAGCCTGGGATGTTGTCAGGTCCCATGGATGCTGTGTTCTTGGCTTTGCAGAGTGTGGTTTTTACCTGTGCAGCTATGATTACAAGAACTTTGCATTCTTCTGGTATAGAGATGGGCCCTTTAGGGGTGAGAGGGGTAAAGTTAGCACTGAACCTATCTGCCTGGATGTTGGCAATATCAGTTGGTTCTGTATATTTAGCGCCATTGTGCTGTAACTCAGAGCAGATCTGAGTGTTGCCATTAAGATTCTTGACATAGCTATAGAATGCTTTGTGGTTGTCTTTAGAATCAGTGGTGATTTTGTTTTCATAACTAGCTTTGGAGGATTTTATGAGGGATCGCTTCTTACTGAGGCTGACCAGAAAGTTCTTCCAGTCATGAGATTTTACTCTTTTTTGCAACAGTTTCTTTCTTCTGTTGTAGAGTTTGTTTATGGCAAGGGACCACCAGATTGGCTTCCTTTTCTTTGGAGGATAGCATCTTGGTTCTTTTTAGGATAGCATTATCCATGCACTCATATAATTGCTTATAAAGTGCATTTGTGTAGGATTCAGGAGTCGTACCTCTATTGTCCGTCTGCATGCGTGTCGTGAAGTTTACCACTTCTGTCTTAAGAAGCGTGAAGTTGGCTTTGGAGAAATTTTTTATGGTGGTTTCTCTAATGGGGGGTGGGTAGCAGGATGTGGATGTCTGGGCTGATTAGCTTGTGGTCGGATCTGACCAATGAGGAATTGACCTCTGGTGTGGAACACCTGTCGTTCATGCTGGTAATGAGCAGGTCTAGGATATTGCTGCCTCTGGTGGGGGTGTGGATAAGTTGATCCAAGGTGTTGGAATTTATGAATTCCAGAGAATGTTGAGCAAAAGAGTTGGTGCATGAGTAGTTTTCTCAGTTAATGGTGGGGTAGTTAAAATCACCCATTATTAGGGTGTTGGGTTGTACCCTAATATTTTTCCAGTGTATCAAGAAATGAGGAGTGGTAATCCTGGGACATGGTGGGGGATCTGTTGCAAGTTGCAATTTGAATTGCAGTCTTGCCCAGACTTAGTTGCACTTGGATAATCTTGGGCATTAGGCTGAGCAACTAGTCTGGAAGTGTAGATATCCTTAATGAATATAGACACACCTCCACCTTTAGTGTTTTGGTCCAGGTTAGATGGCCGAAAGGTGTGGTATGATTTATAGCCTGGTAATGCAGGGGTGCTCTCTGAAGCTTTGAACCAGGTCTCTGTCACTGCACAGATGTTGATGTTCTCCATTTTAAGGAGTGCCTCAAGTGAATGCATTTTGAGGATTAGACTTCTAGCATTGAGTAGCATTACCCACAGATTTTGCTTGCTTGTACCTGTTTCGGTGCTAAATTTGTCATTTGAACTTTGCCTAAAAAAGGCACTATAGGGATGGCAAGAGCCTTAGCCAGTATCCAGAATCCCAAGGGTAACAGGTGCAGGCCATCTCTGGCAAAGCTTCATGGTCTGTCGATCAATCAGCAATATATTTCCAGATTGTTTGAGAATCACACCAGCCAGAACACCAGGAGTTTCCAACAGTGTATGCAATAATTTACAAACAGAAACTATTTTTAAATCTGCAAGCCTGGAAGCAATCAGATAGCAGAAAAGCTGTTAGACCAGTTTTATAAACTCCTCCTCAGAAATATGGGGAAGCAGTTTCAGGACAGTTGAGAAACATAAAACAATGCCAGAAAGTATATAAAATAATTAAATCAGGCAAACAATAATTCAGTCAGGCAAAATTAAGAAAATGCAGAACTCTGAAAGGTTAAAATGCCAAGAAATATACTTATCAATTAGCGATATATTTCCAGATTGTTTGACAATCACACCAGCCAGAACACCAGGAGTTTCCAATGGTGTATGCAAGAATTTACAAACAGAAACTATTTTTAAATCAGCAAGCCTTGAAGCAATCAGATAACACAAAAGCTGTTTGATCAGTTTTATAAACTCCACCTCAGAAATATGGGGGAAGCAGCTTCAGGACAGATGAGAAACATAAAACAATGCCAGAAAATATATAAAATAACTCAGTCAGGCAAACAATAATTCAGTCAGGCAAAATTAAGACAATGCAGAACTCTGAAAGGTTAAAATGCCTAGAAATATACTTATCAATCAGTGATATATTTCCAGATTGAGAAATAATCAACCCTGCCAAGTCCTGAACCCAGGGCCCTATGTACCATAGTCAGAACAATGTATCACTACACCATTTGAGCTGTTATGTGCAGTTCACTGTTTCAACCAGGTATCACTCTCAGTATCACATTATTTAAAGATATGGGTATGGGTTGTTTGAGAAGATTCACACATAAGTGTTATGGAAGGTCTATCACCATTTGACAGAAACCCAGACGTGAACCAGCATAGTAGTGTTGGCGAGAAGGCATAAGTATAGGGGCTACTAGAATGCAATCCTCCCCAACCTGAGGTGTGATTCCTATGGCTTTTACTTGTATGACTATATGATAATATGTACCTGTGGATATGATGTCATTCTCTTTCTAGTGCCTTAACAGGCATCACAGTTGTGGTCAACTGTATTTGACTTGTCATCTCTACATTCTTCAAGGTACTGACAGTCAGTGCCATACGTCTGCATTTATTACACTTTTGTATGTTGCTTTACTGGATGATTGAGCATTGCTGATGTGTGGCACAGGTAGTCTTGGCACTCTGCCTCTACACTTGGGTTGTCTACAAATAAGTGAACTGTGGACACAACATGAAAACCTCATAACTAGGAAGAATGAGAGTAATATTGATGCCCTTTGGGAGCATGGTAGCAACCTCCTAGGCAGATTTGGGGTTGCAATATCGAGAAATTGGACCTGAGAGGACAGAGTCTACAGGATCAATGCAAATGGTGGACATGAGAGAATATCAAAGGCCTCTCATCAGCAGTGCACTGATACAATTTTTCATACAGCATCCCAGGTCCAGTAGTATTGATATCAGCAGGATACCACTAGAGATGGGCCATCTGTACCACCATCATCTGAGACTCAGGAGTTACTGGAATCACACCACTGTCAATGTCGGCAATGCTAGATCGTGGGTGGTAGCAATGAGGTTGGCATTCCTAGATGTTGGAGTTTGGCATGTTTTAACATTCCTGGTGTGATATACATTACTGCATAGTGCAATACTGATTATCCTAATCATCACTTTCTGTTTACCATAGTTACACAATCCAAACAAAACTTATGTCCGCTCTCCAAGGAACAGCTGTGTAAAACAGAAATCCAAGAAAAAAACAAACTGCTGTTCCTCCACAGAGAGAGACTCTTATAATTCCAGAACAAGTATCAATACCTAATATTTTAATACAAGTAAAATCCAGCACAAGTAAATAAATAAAACAATAAAATCACAGTATAGCAGCAAAAAAGATACAAACCAACAAAAGGATAATCGCTTTTGGCAATGCCTTCTTCAGATCCTGCAGGATTATTTACTTGTGCTGGATTTTACTTGTATTAAAATATTAGGTGTTGATACTTTTTCTGGAATTATAAGAGTCTCTCTGTGGAGGAACAGCAGTTTGTTTTTTCTTGTATAGTTGCAAAATCCACTGGAACATCTGAAGCATCCACAGACAATGACAGAACAGGTAGGTGGTGCCATACGGCAACCTATATATATTGTCAGGTCTGTCTTGCTGCTCACATGTCCTTCATTGCAGGGCTTTCATATGCTGTCATTCCATCAAGACCAAGTTGACTAGGTATGTATATCACTGCATTGCTGTACAGTATAGAGTTCTGCATAGGCGATGCATTTGTTTTACATGTATCTTATGTAGGCATGTGTAATGTGTGGTTCTGTTTCTCTCTCTTAAATTTGCAGTTCATCTGCTTCCTGTATCCTCCCAGGACTCATCCACTGATCCTGACTCAGGATATGATGTGGTAGACAGAGGCAGCACAACTGCTAACACACAGGAAATTGTTCTGCTAGTTACTTTGTTCAGCCCCACTGGGAACTGTCAGATAATATGTCCTACAACACTGAAGACAGTGAGCTCTGGTCATCTGCTAGTAGTGGAGCATCAGCTGTTGGTTACGATGATGATCTTGGGCAACAGCCCCCGCATGAGTTGCACAGTGGTGGTGACTTGGTTCCCCAGTGGACAACAGCCAATCATGCCAGGGCACATGTCTTGGTGGTGGAGATGCTTGCCTGCATCTCAGATGGTGTATATCTGCTACTTCTCCCCACTGTATACCTTACTAATGCACATTAACCCAAAACCTAATACTGCGTCTTACTTTAGGAATAACCCTTTCAGTAACGCTACCACTATGCAAGACAGGCTCAGACCATACCTCTCAACCTCTTAGTGCTAGAAATCTGGACAAAGCCTGTCATAATTCGGGGACAAAAGCCCAAAAAAGGGACAGATTTTAAATGTTGCTCTTATAAACTTATAAAACTGTTAGAATAATAGGGTTTATGTAAGCATTAATTTTCTGAAAGATTTGAAGTCTGAAACTCAAATGTAAGTCATCATTTAGCGACTTCAATACTCAGATCATCTCAGTGATTTGCAAGAAAACCACAAATTTTATGAGGAACAGTCCAAAAATATGAAGCAAAAATCAGGACATTCTGCAAAAATCTGGACATTTGAGAGGTATGGGCTCAGACACACACACACACACACACACACACACACACACACACACACACACACACACACACACACACACACAAAACAGCAAAGTTTTCCCTTACCTAACCCTTACTCTATCCTTACCTGCAAACATTTGCGAAACACACTTCCATCCTAAAACTGACCCACTTACCTGTGTCTATAAAATGACATGCAGACAAAGTGAACTGCCAGTAAAACATTCTGATAGTGCAAGTCCCACTGTCTACTTTATGACCTGCCTACAGTATGAAGTGCAGACATCCATTGGTATAACAGCAGTGGTGTACTGTAATGGAATTCTCATTAAAAGCACATAGCTGTATCACCTGGTTCATGGTCGCTATACACATCATTCCTTCCCCACATCACATTCCTGCATGTTGTAATTCTTGTTCCCTACTTTTGAGCTTATGCCAATATTCATATGTTTGCCACAACTGGATGCACAGGTATATGTAGTGTGACACACCAGTGTTTGACAGTGTGTGACATGTTATTGTTTGTGAATGGACATTGAACAATCTTCACAGCAACATAATATAGTCATTCCTCAGTTTCACATCCCAGTTGTATGTTACAATCATTCCCACATAAATATGATGTAATGTGCATAAGAGATCCCTATGTGCTGCCATACATCCCCAGACTGCCTCGGGAACCTGCTACGCCATCTTGTTGTCATATTCCTCACAGACAGACTGGGCAGCAATGTGTGGTAATGCAGTTATCTATTCACATGTAGCAACACATATTATACAGGTGACACAGTGACAGTCACATCCACAGCTTTTTTAGGGTATGTAATTCCTGACATGCCATGTGTGTCTTCCATTCCCTGCTGTAGCAGGCATGGCACATATATTGCATGCAGGCTGGACACACACTGTTCTGATGGTCTGTTGCAGGAGTTTTGGGTTGCCATTACACTTACTTCCTTACCATGCTGTTCTACTGTGTTATTTCCACCCCACCCCCAACATCCCTCATACAACAGTTGATGTATAATTATAATAAACGGTCCAGTCAACATACAAATAAACTTTATTGGGAGGCAAAACAAAAAAACATGAATATGTATTCTGAAGAAGTCTCCTTAGCAGTGATGAAAGCTCTAAATATGGTTTTTTGGAACATGTTTTTTTTGTTTTGTCTCCCAATAAAGTATATTCATATGTGGACCGGACCGTTTATTATACTTATTTATTTAATGGTTTACCATTTATGTTTTATTTCAAGTAACAGTTGATGTATACCATCGCTGTCAACTGGCACAATGCATGCAGTGGCACTGAACTCATGTGCACATACACACATACACAGGTAAGCATGTCTGTAGAACTTGCTGTCCAAATTCTGATGTCATCCACTTGTAGCCACTTACTGTATGGTATTCAGCTGTTCTATTTTGACAGACACTGGATAATTTCATTCTATGTTTGATGTTGCCTCTGTACAGGTCACATATTGACTACTTTGCCTGTCATATGTGGTGTAGCTATGTAGTCAGATACTGATATACTTTATATGTTGATCTTTGTGGCCTGAGCCAGCATATACAGGCACTGCCTTCACTGCCCACACTTTGTTGGTAATTGCAATGTGCCCTCCTAAGCATTTTGTGAACCATATCACTGCTCCTCTTCAGACAGCTGGGGTTCTAGTGTAGGTCATTAGCACCTAGAGCAGGTAGACCATCATGTTATGATGCAATCATATTGTGCAGCATGTCACATACAATGGCCATTCTCACAGCTTTTTGTGGAGTGTACTGCAGTGAACTCCTGGATCTGTCCAAATATTTACGTCTTGCTTCCAGCAAACCAAACACTTGCTTAATAATGTTCCAGGTTGTGGTGTGTTCTTTGTTAAATCCAGCCTTAGCAAGCATTGACAGATGTCTGAATGGTATCATAAGGCAGGGGTCCAGTGGATAACCATCATCATCTGTTGGTATGATTAACAAATCATGAACACATACCATCACAGCATCACAGCATACAACATTTTCATATAGAGGTAGGTATATCTACAAAGTAGTAACCTCCTCTGGGATGTCATCATCTTGGAACATTGCCTTTTGACCACTTTCTTGCTACATGTTGGCATTATGTGCACTACCTGGGTACACTGCCATCAGATTGATGATGAAGCCATCTGCTTAGCATGCTACCTATCAGATGAGCTATGGTCACCCCTTTCTGTTTGTATGCGGGTGCAGTCAATTGCAATAAGGGTATGGGTAAAATTAGCTGTGGAATAGAACTGCTCCATGGCAGCCTGCTTCTCCCATGGTGTGTTTGGGAAGTGGATGTAATCATCTGCCTTGATGCACATGACTTCAAGAACCAGTCCTAGTATATGACTAGCACCCGTGTGGCACACCCATATGATATCAGCCATGTGCCACTGGAATATCTCAGATGCTATTATATATAGGCTCAGATAACCCTTTGTTTCTTCTGTGACTGATTTATTCTGCAAACATAATGAGGGCATGCAGGATGCACACATACCATACCCATCTTGCATCAGCACTCTGTCTTGCCTATAACTATCTATGATTTCCTAGTCAAAGATACGGCTTAACTGCAGCCTTGTTCACCACTGTGCTGAATGTCTACAGATAATAGTATGTATTTGCCAGTCATCCTATGACATCACCTCTAGTACCCGAACTTACTGTAATACATTCAATGCATGCAGGATTTTTCTCAGATACTGTATAATGCAGGTTCCATGCAGATTTGTAGGAATTAGCTTTGAAAATTGAGATTTGTGGCAAGTATACTTCATCTCCACTGTAGTTTTGACAGAAAATATCGGTGTAGTCCTCTAAAAGTGTTGTTGCATTTTATTTCTGTGGGCCATACATGTTCTGTTTCTGAATCAAGTGCAGTTCAGCAAATGGCATCATTCCAATAACTCTTTATAATATACCACATACTTTGGGCTGTTTTTAAAATCGTGCTCACTCTCAGCTTACCAACAACTGCCTTCATTGAGCTGCACCAGGTACAAGTTTCTTTTGTAATCTGGCCCGTTATGAAGCATTAAACAGGTGAAGTAAACCTAATAATATTTTTAAGAACATATTTAAGGAAAACTGTTGCTTAGGTGAAGATAGTATACTGAGCAGCTAGAGGGATTCTTATACTAGGAATAATAGAAAATGAAATAACAGAACATAAGGGATTGTAGCCAGACATGATGATTTCATGTCAGTTGCAGAATGTTTCAAAATAGATGTCAATGTTAAAGTCAGTTGACAAAACCCAGGAATAAACATTGATTCCTTGCAGGCATGAGACAGCAACAGTTAACTCTATCATAGTTGCATTAACGGTATACTACTGGAAAATGAATGAATCCATAAACTCAGGTCTTATTTTACCATTTACTGTCATGTATTTACACCCAGGAATTATTTAAGCTTACCTGTTGCACCGGTGCAGAATAATGTGATGCAGAGTACTTAGACATTGTAAGGTGTTCATAGGTTCATAGGTGTGTACTAGGCTAATGGCCCTGGAGCCTTTACAAGCCTAGCCCATAGGATTACCCTGGCATCATGCCACCCGACCTTAGTTCCCAGTGCCTCTGTCAAGCAGAGCCACTGGAGTGATCCCCGGGGAGAATTTTCTATTTTCCATCCACTCATCAAGATTTATCTTGAAGAGGGCCAGTGAGGTTCTCTTCTTGACATGTATGGGAAGTCTATTCCATAGCATGGGCAGTCTCTGTGTTATGAACCTGTCCCTCCAGCATGTTCTGTTGATTGTGTTAATGAGGTTGAGGTCTCTTGAGCGTGTGGTGCAGAGGGATTTGGATTTCTTTAGATGTAGCATTTCTAACAGAGCTGGGTCAGACATGGCTTTGTAAGTCAAGCAGAGATTGCCTCTAAGTAGGCGATATGAGACAGAGAATAGTTGGAGTTTTTTGAGTCTGTCCATATAGGACAAGTGTTTAAGGCCTAGGATTCTCTTTGTGAGGTACTTTTGTGGCTTCTCCAGTTGTTGCAGGTGTCTAGTGAGGTGCATGCCAAATGGGGCATTGTACTCAATGACTGGCCTAATGAGGAAAGAGTAGAGAGAGACAATGACCTCTTTCTTCCTGAATGCAAAACCCTTAGTAATGAGATGTACCACATAGAAGGACTTTCTGACCACAGTGGCAATGCGGTGGTCAAAAGAGAGGTTGCTGTCAACCTTTGCTCCCAGATCGCTTATAACTCCTTTTGTGTTAAGTGGACTACCATTGATGTGGTAATTCATGGGAACTGGGTTTTTCCCAAAGGGGATGATGACACAGTTTTTGGTATTGAGCTTAAGGCCATGGTTCTGACACCAGTTGTTGGTCTCAGTGAGGCCTTTCTCTAGGATGTCAACATCACTTGGAGAGTTAATAATAGCTCCCAACTAGCAATCATCTGTGAACTTTGTCAGCCAGAGACCCTTCTTGTTGGCCTGGATTTCAGAGAAGTAGATACCAAACAGGAGAGGACCCAGGACCGAACCCTATGGGACTCCATTTGTGACTGGTCCGCAGTCTGACTTGGAGTCAGCTACTGTCACACTGTGGGTTCTATCTGTGAGCCAGTTTGCAACCCACCTAGTGATATAGGGTTTGATGTCTAGCTTAGTGAGTTTTTTTATGATTCCTGAGTGGGGAATGGTATCAAAGGCCTTGGCCAGATCAAGGTAGGCTGCATGAACCACCTTGACTTCATCCACAGCTCTAGTTACTAACTCAAAGAAGTTGACCAAGTTGGACAGGCATGATCTACCCTTCACAAAACCAAACTGTGTGGGATCCAAAGTTTGGATATTCCCTATATCCTTGCTTATTAGGTCCATGATGATGTGTTCCATAGCTTTGCATATCAGACTCGTCAGGCTAATGGGGTGATAGTTCCTAGGGTCTGTAGTCACTCCTCCTTTGTGGAGAGGGATGACTGTAGCAGTTCACCATTTGGTAGGGACAAAGCCTGAGGTGAGGCTGTGATTGAACAGGGCACACAGCTGAGGTGCCAGTTCACAATGCAGTTCATGTAGAACACAGCCAGGGATATTGTCAGGTCCCATAGAAGCTGTATTCTTGGCCTTGGACAGTGCTGTTTTAACATGTGCAGCAGTAATACTGGGTGCCCAGCAATCTACTGGTATTGTGATTGGTCCTCTGGGGGGGGGGGGGTAAAGTTGGCACTGAATCTGTCTGCCAGTATATTGGCAATATCTGTTGGCTCAGTATAGAAGTTACCATTGTACAGTAGCTCAGAGAAAATCTGGGTATTGCCATGGAGATTCTTTACATAACTATAGAAAGCCTTGTGGTTGACTTTACTATCTGCTACAAGTCTGTTTTCATAGCTAGCTTAGGAGGATTTGATGAGGGATCTCAACTTTTTGTTGAGGCTGTTAAGGGGATTTTTCCAGTCTTGGGACTTCATCTTATTCTGCATCACTTTTCTCCTTCTGTTGTAGAGTTTGTTTATGGCAGGAGACCACCAGATTGGCTTCCTTTTTTTGGAGGAGAGCTTCTTGGTTCTGTTGGGTATGGTGAGATCCATACATTTGTGTATGTGTTTGTACAGTGTATTGGTGTATGATTCAGTGGTCATGCAACTATTCTTCATTTGCATGGGTGCTGTAAAGTTAGCCACCTCTGTTTCTAGGAGCCCAAAATTAACTTTGGAGAAGTTTTCATGGTGGTTTCCTTTGCAAGAGTGTGGGAGGGATGTGGATATTCAAGGTGATAAGTTTGTGGTCAGTTCTAAACAGGGAGGAGTTGACTATTGGTGTAGAGCAGTGGTCACCCATGTTGATAATGACCAGGTCAAGGATATTGCTACCGTTAGTGGGGGTAAGAACGAGTTGGTCCAGGGCATTGGAATTAATGAATTCCAGGAAATGTTGGGCAAGTGTATTGGTACATGAGTAGCTTTCCCAGTTAACAGAGGGGTAGTTGAAGTCGCCCAGTATAAGGGTGTTAGGTTGGACCATAATATTCTCTAGGGTGCTTAGGAATGTGGACTGTGAGTCTTGGGACATGGTTGGGGGCCTATAGCAGATTACGACCTGAATCATTGTTTTACCTAATGCTAGTTGTACCTGAAGTATCTCAGATGCATTATGTTGGGCTACCAGTCTGGAGGTGTGTGCGCATCCTTTATGAATATGGAAACAGCACCACCCTTGGACCTTCGATCCAAGTTCTGGGGCCGAAAGATGTGGAATGAGTTGTAGCCTGGTAGTGCAGGGGTGCTTTATGCTGTCTTGAACCAGGTCTCTGTTACGGCACAAATGTCGATGTTCTCCATTTTAAGGAGTTCTTCGAGTGAGTGCATTTTGAGACTTAGACTTCTAACATTGAGCAGCATGACCCTCAGACTGCATTTTTTTGTAGCTGTTACGATGGTAATTTGGTCTTTGGAACACTGCCTAAAAAAGGCACTAAAAAGGTGGCAAGAGCCTTGGCCAGTATCCAGAAGCCCAGGGGTGACAGGTGCAGGCCATCTCTGGCAGAGCATCGAGGTCTGTCAATCATGTCATCCCAGGCAGACAGACACTGGATCCCCTTAGAATAACACCAGAAACTTAGCCAATTGTTGAAATCAATAATTTTCTGCTTGTACTGTGGTATCATTCTGGGTGATGGTAGGATGCTGCTCAGGGCTAGGGTCATGCCCGCCTGGACTACATAATCTGAGAGCTCCTCTGTATCTCTTCATGTAGTCCAGAGAGGTACATCTCAGGTCATCCGCGTCCACATGTACAATGACAGTCATATTTGTACTTGTTGCTGAGGGATCTGGATGGCAGGAGAGATGGGGTAGGGGTTATACTAAAGGAACAATATGCCAAGAGTGTTTTAGATGTGAAGAGAGTGTCTGACAGAGTGATGTTTATGAAGCTCGAAATTGATGGTGTAATGATGAATGTTGTTAGTGCATATGCTCCACAAGTTGGGTGTGCGATGGATGAGAAAGAGAAATTTTGGAGTGAGTTGGATGAAGTTGTGGTGTGTGTACCCAAGGGTGAGAGACTAGTGATTGGAGTGGACTTCAATGGGCATGTTGGTGAAGTGAACAGAGGGGATGAGGAAGTGATGGGTAGGTATGGTGTTAAGGAGAGGAATGCAAAAGGTCAGATGATTGTGGATTTTGCGAAAAGGATGGACATGGCTGTGGTGAATACATATTTTAAGAAGAGGGAGGAGCATAGGGTGACGTACAAGAGTGGAGGAAGATGCACACAGGTGGATTATATCCTATGTAGAAGGCCAGTCTGAAGGAGATTGGAGACTGTAAAGTGGTGGCAGGGGAAAGTGTAGTTAAGCAGCATAGAATGGTGGTCTGTAGGATGACGTTGGTGATCAAGAAGAGGAGGAGGAGTGTGAAAGCAGTGCCAAGGATTAAATGGTGGAAGTTAAAAAAGGGTGATTGTGAAGTGGAGTTTAGGGAAGAGTTAAGACACTGGGAGGCAGTGGAGAGTTATCGAATAGCTGGGTAACTACAGCAGAACTAGTAAGGGAGACTGCTAGAAAGGTGCTTGGTGTGACATCTGGACAGAGGAAGGAGGACAAGGAGACATGGTGGTGGAATGAGGAAGTACAGGAGAGTATACAGAGGAAGAGGCTGGCAAAGAAGAAGTGGGATTGTCAAAGAGATGAAAATAGTAGACATGAGTATAAGGAGATGTAGCGCATGGCAAAGAGAGAGGCGGCGAAAGCTAAGGATAAGGTGTATGGAGAGTTGTATGAGAGATTGGACACTAAAGAGGGAGAAAAGGACCTGTACCGATTGGCTAGACAGAGGGACAGAGCTGGGAAAGATGTGCAGCAAATAAGGGTGATAAAAGATAGTGAGGGAAAGGTACTCACAAGAGAGGAGAGTGTGTTGAGTAGATGGAAAGAGTATTTTGAGAGGCTGATGAATGAAGAGAATGAGAGAGAGAGAAGGTTGGATGATGTAGGGATAGTGAATCAGGAAGTGAAACAGATTAGCAAGGAGGAAGTAAGGACAGCTATGAAAAGGATGAAGAATGGAAAGGCTGTTGGCCCAGATGACATACCAATGGAAGCATGGAGGTGCTTAGGAGAAATGGCAGCGGAATTTTTAACTAGATTGTTTAATGAAATTTTAGAAAGTCAGAGGATGCCTGAGGAGTGGAGAAAAAGTGTTTTGGTACCTATCTTTAAGAATAAGGGTGATGTGCAGAGCTGCAGTAACTACAGAGGGATAAAACTGATCAGTCACAGCTTAAAGTTATGGGAAAGAGTAGTAGAAGCAAGGTTAAGAAGGGAGGTGATGATTAGTGATCAGCAGTATGGTTTCATGCCAGGAAAGAGCACTACAGATGCAATGTTTGCTCTGAGAGTGTTATTGGAGAAATACAGAGAAGGTCAGAAGGAGTTGCATTGTGTCTTTGTAGACTTGGAGAAAGCATATGACAGGGTGCCTAGAGAAGAGTTGTGGTATTGTATGAGGAAGTCGGGAGTGGCAGAGAAGTATGTAAGAGTGGTACAGGATATGTATGAGGGTAGTGTGACAGTGGTGAGGACTGCAGTGGGAGTGACAGATCCATTTAAGGTGGAGGTGGGATTACATCAAGGATCAGCTCTGAGTCATTTCTTATTTGCAGTGGTGATGGACAGGTTGACAGATGAGATCAGACAGGAGGCCCCGTGGACTATGATGTTTGTAGATGACATTGTGATCTGTAGTGAGAGTAGGAATCAGGTTGAGGAGACTCTGGAGAGGTGGAGATATGCTCTACAGAGCAGAGGAATGAAGGTCAGCAGGGCTAAGACAGAATATATGTGTGTAAATGAGAGGAAGGGTAGAGGAATGGTGAGGATGCAGGGAGTAGAGTTGGTAAAGGTGGATGAGTTTAAGTACTTGGGATCAACAGTTTAGAGTAATGGTGAATGTGGAAGAGAGGTGAAGAAGAGAGTACAGGCAGGGTAGAATGGGTGGAGAAGAGTGCCAGGAGTGATTTGTGACAGACGGGTACCAGTAAGAGTGAAAGGGAAGGTCTACAAGAGGGTAGTGAGACCAGCTATGTTATATGGTTGGAGACAGTGGCATTGACAAAAAGGCAGGAGTCAGAGCTGGATGTGGCAGAGTTAAAGATGTTAAGATTTGCACTTGGTGTGACTAGGATGGATAGGATTAGGAATCAGTATATTAGAGGGTCAGCTCATGTTGGACAGTTTGGAGACAAAGCAAGAGAGACGAGATTGCGTTGGTTTGGGCATGTGCTGAGGAGGGATGATGGGTATATTGGGAAAAAGATGCTAAGGATGGAGCTGCCAGGTAAGAGGAAAAGAGGAAGGCCTAAGATAAGGTTTATGGACGTGGTGAGAGAGGACATGCAGGCGGTTGGTGTGACAGAGCAAGATACAGAGGATAGGAAGAAATGGAAAGAGATGATCTGCTGTGGTGACCCCTAACGGGAAAAGCCGAAAGATGATGATGATGTTGAGGGATCTGATTGCGTGCATTATGTGGCAGATCCTGGCACCTGACAGGCAGCTGACTGTTACTTTTTCCTTATTCAACCTAGTGAATGGGACATGAGTGTGCCTCACTATTAAGTCGCCTATGAATAGTGTGTTGGACATGCTGTTTTGCCTTAGGGGCTTTGGTTGATTACTATACTGTTTAGGAGAGTTATGTGTCTCGTGATTAGTGTTGTGTTGTGGTGGTTGAGTGCATTTCTGCCTTCCAGGTCTCTGCTGTTTGGGTAGATTTTTATTGAGAGTCTCTGCAAAGGTGGGTGTGTGGTTTGTGCTTTTATGTGAAGGCAGTGCTGGTGTGTGTTCTGGAGGGCTATGTGTTCCATGTGGTGTGGTGCAAGTGTTGACCTTCTCCTCTTGACCAGCTATTCCAGTCTTGACTGGAGAGTGCGTGGCTTCCATTTTGGATATATAAGTGCATCTCTTGCACGTCTGAGTGTTAGGAGGTAAGAGAAGAGGAATGTCAGTGTACATGAGGCAGTTGATACATTACCTCAGGATGCCCAAGTTCACCAGGTAGATAGGAGAAATCACAGGGAACTGACCTTTAGACATGCCTGGAGGGGTGGTCATTAATAATAAGTACTGGAGCTATTTTCTTGTAGAACGTTTAGTGCTGGTAGCACTTTTGTGTGCTACAATAATTGCTACAAGAAGTCTGGTAAAGTGCTAGACTCATAAGCTAGTAAAAGTGCAGGAGAGGAGAGAACTAGCAGATCTAAGGGAAAAATTGAACACCAGTCTTTGGCACCGCTCAGAAGCTTACAAACAGTCCTCAATACAACAAATCTGTATCAGGGAAAGTTGGGAAACAAGTGCAAACACGGCTTTTAAACTAGAAAGTTGAAAGAGATGGAAAACTGCCCAAACGGCCAATAAACTACAATTTCTGGGCCAGAAAACACACCTCTTGTGGTAGATAGACTACCTAGTGCTTACCACTCCCAATGATAAGCTAGAAGGCTTCCCTCCAACACAGAAAGGATTTAGAGAGCTCAGAAGCTTACATACAGTCCTCAGAAGTTTACATACAGTCCTGGATAGCGCAAATCTGTATCTGGACTAGACTAGTTACAGGAAAGGCAGGAAAAGTGCAAATGCAGCCTTTTAAAACAGAAAGTTGACAGAGATGGAAAAAAAACTGCCCAAACAGCCAATAAACTACAATCTCTGGGCCAGAAACCACTCCTCTTTTGGTAGATAGGCTACCTAATGCTTACTACTCACACTGATGAGCTAGAAGGCTTCCCTCCAACACAGAAAGGCTTGGGTGACTCAGAAGTTTACAAACAGTCCTGGATACAGCAAATCTGTATCTGGACTAGACTAGTTTCAGGAACCACTCCCACTGATAAGCTAGAAGGCTTCCTTCCAACAAAGAAGGCTTGGGGGATGCAGAAGTTTACAAACAGTTTTGGATACAGCAAATCTTTATCTGGACTAGATTCGTTTGAGAAAAGGCAAGAAACAAGCTTAGATTTTTTTTCCTTTTTTTACAGAAAAGCAGCTAAAAATGCACAAAAAAAAAACAATTCAAGTGCAGTGCAAGCTAGCACACTGTCAGCTGAGAAGCACATTCAGTCAGAACACAAGGTGATTTTAGCCTAGTTTATTTTAGTAAAGTAGAAAGGGAGGAAGGGGGAGCAGAAGATAATTCAAGGTTAAGAACCTAAGTGGGTTGGCCTTCTCAAATGTTCTCTCTGTATTAGGTAGAGTGAGCTAATGACACTAGACTGGGAGGAATGTCCCAGATCAAATATACAGTGGGGTGGGCAACTGCAAAGCCACCAAATATATATCTAAATCAATCAAGCAAAATTTAGGACAGTGTAGAACTTTGAACAGAAGTGCCAAACAATATACTTATCAGCTTTATATTTCAAATTGTTTGAGGAGCACTCTCAGTCAGAACTCAAGGAGTTTCTAGCAATAAATGCAGTGATTTACAAACAGGGAATATTATTTATACCAGCAGGCCTTGAGACAAGCAGATAAAACACAAAAGCTGTTAGACCAGTATTTAACACAGCAGGAATAAGGGTGGGAGAAAAACAGCAATTTAAGCACAGATCAGAATCCAGCAAATATATATCTAAATCAATAAAGTAAAAATTAGGACAGTGCAGAACTTTGAACAGAAGTGCCAAAAATATACTTATCAGCTTTATATTTCAAATTGTTTGAGAAGCACTCTCAGTCAGAAATCATGGAGTTTATAGCAATGAATCTGTTCTGTGTTCAGCACTTTACAGGTGCTAAGATGCTGTTCTAATCATTAGCATGCTATCCATCTATCCCAGATGCACCACTGCACTCATGCTTGGCACTAGTATATATTCCTGCCAAGTTGTAACTATTGCTGGCATATGCCGCCCCATAAAATTAATGTCTGTATAAATCAGCATGATATCAACTTTTAAATACTAACTATAATCACAAGCTTATGTCCCTCTAGGTTCATTCTTCATACATCTAAGTGTCAGTGGAATGGCCACAACATTCAGTCTTACTCAATACCTGGTTATCTTTAGAAATCACTCCCACAGACGTCATGGTACATACCAGCCCATGACTACCATCTATAATTCATAATATAGCAGGCAGCTTTGGTCTCTGCTTTAGAAAGAGAAGTACCCCCAAGTGTCCCTTCCTTATTATTTTACATTTGCTGCACATCACCTGTCAGTTATCAGTTGAAGAAGTACAAAATGTACCCTAAATGGCACTTCCCATTGGGCCACATTGCTTAATTGTTTCTGAGTGATGCTCCTATCCACCAGGATAATTTTAAGTGTCTCCACCTCCACAGGACTTGGCAACCTCTTCCCCAACCCATAAGTATCTATGTAAAAGCTTAGGCTGTCAGGCCTTTCCATGTCTTACCTTTCTTTTCTTCTTTGTTTCAGTTCCAGCACTTGTAAACCCAAATTCATCCAATCAGTTTAACCCGCACATACTGGAATATGTGATAACCTCTTTGAATGCTCAACATCATGAGCTGAGTGCTTCAACAACAGTTCTACCTCAAGTGATGGCTGACACACCAAAAGTGTCACCTTCAGTGATGGTTGATACAACAGTGCCATTAAAAGGTAGGCAGCTCCAGTCATAGCTGATACAACAATAGTGCAACTTCCACTGATATTCGACACAACAGTGCCACCTCCAGTGATGGCTGCCACAACAATGGTGTAATTTTCAGCAATGTTTTACACAACAGTGCCACTTCCAGTAATGGCTGCCACAACAAAGATGTCTCTTCCAGTGAAGGCAGACCTAAGAGTACCAACTCTAGTGACAGCTGATCTAACATGGGTGCCACCACTAGTGATGGCAGACACAAAAGGGGTAGCACCTCCAGTGATGGCCAACATAACAAGAGTGCCATCTCCAGTGATGAATGACACAATAGTGTCACATCCAATGTCAGTTGAAACAAAAGAGTGCCTTCACCACTGATGGCTGACACACCTGCCATGCTAACTCCAATGATGAGTGACACGTGTCACCTTTAGTAGTGACTGACACAACTTACATAGTGCAAAACTGTAGCTAGGTGGTATCATCTATCCTCAATATGTTCTGAGTATTGCCTCAGTGCTCAACCTGTACCACCAGCCACGTTTTCTTACATGAATAGTTAGATAAAAAAATGGCTCCCCCTCACCCTCAGCTTACTAACAACTGCCTTCACTGAGCTACTCCAGACACAAGTTTCATTTGGAAACTGGCCCTTTATAAAGCATTAAACAGGTGAAGTGAGCCCATGTGTCCTTTATTTTATTATACAAAAATGTTGTTTCTGAAATGTTTAAGACTATCCTTCCAATGAACCTGGCACTGTTTTAGTGGCAACTCAGTAAACCATAAAACGATTGTGAACTGTTTAACTCTTCTGCATTACTTATATATTGGATTAGACCTAACAACTAAATGCAGAAGGATAACGATCACTGAGTCAGTGATAGGAGAATAATGCATAAAGCCAAAGCTTAATTATTGGTGTGTGTGTGTGTGTGTGTGTGTGTGTGTGTGTGTGTGTGTGTGTGTGTGTGTGTGTGTGTGTGTGTGTGTGCGCGTGTATGCATGTGTGTGTGTGCGTGTGCACAAGCGTTTGTGTGAAGCTTGGTTATTGGTGTGTGCGTGTGTGCGCGCGCGTGTGTGTGTGTTTGTGTGTGTGTGTGTGTGTGTGTGTGTGTGTGTGTGTGTGTGTGTGTGTGTGTGTGTGTGTAAATATGAGTGTGTGTTGAAGGGGGAAACTGATTCTAAGGAGAACAGCATATGCTATTTTGTAAGGGGAGGTCAAGAATACTTATCTCATGTCTAAGGCAGGTTCAATGACTTTCTGTAGTTTGAAGCTCACTGGGGATTTGGGGAAGAATCTAAGAACCCACTAAATGTATACATAAAATATCACTTTTGGAATGTTTTTTTTTCTGGCAATTTCAGAATATGTAGTTAAATTCAGGTCACATCTACTAAAATGGTAACCTTTAGACTCAGAGAAAGATAATCAAATTATGTTAGCAATAAACTGTCCTGCGTGTAGCCAATGATATTTACAGATCATTAGTGCTAGAATATGCCTGAAATATTCTGAAAACCATCATCAACATATTCATCATTTTCTGATAATATCTGACTGATATTTATTCCATCACAAGGTCACTTAATGCATCTGGTGACGCATCTGAATAAATTAATAAATATTACTACAGTCCTGGTATAAACAACTCTGTAGCTCATCATGAATTATCAGTTAAGAAGCTTAAAAATTTTCATGGCAATGTGTTAATACTACAACAGAAATTAAGTTCTAATTGGGAAAACTGTATAAGCATAATATCTTAGTAATGCTGGTAGTTCATGGTTGACTATTGCCCACAGGAATAAATGTCACAGTACATATCTGCAAGACACTGCTCACTGAGTCTCATTAACAAGCATGTAACTTTGGCTAGTTGCTGTGCCATCTGTAAACATTTTTAATATCAAGTACAGACATCAAATATGTTACTGATACTGGTAGACTGCGCCTGCACACTGGCTTAGTTTATATGAGTATAAACTTCATTGCCACGATATCTAAAGCATAGGAAAAGCATACCATTAACTGGAAGTAGAAATTGTAACTTGTCATATTTCCTCTGTTGTTCTGTCAGCCTGTCTGGAAAGTAGTAAGCATTGCCATAACAAAAGAGTTTTATACCCTGTTTACAGCTGAATATGTCAATCACTTGTAATTTTTCCAGAAGTGCTGAACACATTCTCTAAAGATCACTCATCCATGATGCCACAAAGGGGTGTTCTACAATGCTAGACACCTGAGAGTAGACTTCATTTATTTTCTAGCACTGTAGAACATAAAATACTGTATTTTAGAGCACAGTGTGCCTTCATCAAATATTTATGCTGCTTGCTGTTTCTGTTTTGATTAGTTTTGAACAAAACTACTGAAATGACAACTAAAAGAGCTTAGAAGCAGATGTTCTTTATGTGTAATAACTGAAGACAGCATTCTGACTTTCACCATTTAATAGAATGTCACAGAAACCGCCAGAAGGGATATTATGTTGAAATCATGTGAGGGAATCATTATGAAAGTTAGCTATGTTGCAGTAGATGTACTTGTGTTGTAATAACCAAGCATTATTCTAGTATGTGGGATCTACAGGATACATTTACTTTATCTGATGTGTATATGGTGGGTCTTTCAATGTATCCGTTTGATTTGCAGCATACATGTTTATAGCCTACAATTAAATGATTTTTGAAATAAAAATTGACTTGGAAAACCAAGCAAAACCTTTTACAGTTAGAAACTATTCTAAAGTAAACAACATCCTATTAAGTGACAATTTGTCAAAACTCAATGCTCCACCCATTCCAGAGTTCATAAAAGCCTCTTCAGAATTATTCACAGTAACACTGTACAAACATGTAAATGGCTGCACAGAAGTCTGTACCTACCACAAGTAAGCCCCAAAAAACCCCAAAACAAACAGCTCTAGTGGAATCCTAATCTTAACAGGGTGTAACAAAAGGGAAAAAAGTTATGGCCAAAGTCAAAAAGAACAACTCTCATAATGACAAGAGCTCAGTAATAAAACTAAACAGGAAACTAAGAGGACTAATTAAATACAACATGGCCAGTTATGAGGCCAAGATAGCTTCTCAGGCTAAAAACAACCACAAGACCTTCTACAGCTATGTTTGAAACCTCAAAGGTAACACACAACAGTGTGCTGAGCAGGTAGTAAATGGTACCACTTTCAGTGAGCAGAATGACATAGCGACTCTGCTGTCCAACAAACTGAGCCTAAACTTTACCCCACACTCCCCTCTGCCTCCTCTTGCAAAATCACTACCAGCATAACCCTCCAACTATCAGCACAGAGCAGATCATAGTGGTTATCACTAAGGCTAAAAACACAGCCTCACTGGGCTCCAACAATGTCCCAGGTTGTGTCCTAAATACCCGGAAACACAACCTAACAGGACCACTTGAATCACTTTCAACTACAGCCTCAAAACAGGGTACGTACCAAGCAAATGTTGGATGTCAGTGGTTATCCCCCTTCACAAGCGTGAACCATCAACCAACCCAAGAAACTACAGACCCATTAGTCTGACTAGTCTAATACGCAAAGCCATGAATAGAATTATCATAGAAATTATTAATAGACATTGGAAACTTACAGACACTAGCCCCACCCTAGTTTGGCTTTGTCAAAGGAAGGTCATGCCTACTTAACCTGGTAGACTTCTTTGAGAAGGTAACCAAGGCAATGGATGAAAGGAAAATGGTGCATACTGCCTACTTAGACCTGGCTAAGGCATTTGACACAGTACCCCATTCAACTATTGTGGACTCACTCACTGAATTAGGCATAAATCTCTACACAACTCACTGGATTGCCAGCTGGCTAACATATAGGACCCAAGAAGTCAAGATTTGTAAAAATCACCTCTACCAAGAGGCAGATCATCAGTGGAGTACCCCAGGGGTCTGTGTTGGGCCCACTCCTGTTTGGCGTCTACTTCTCAGAGGTCAAAGCTAATGTCAAAGGGCACTGGCTCACCAAGTTTGCAGATGGCTGCAAATTGCTAGCTACCAAAAATTCCCCTCATCACACTAGCATATTGCAAGAAGTTCTAACATAGACAAATGAGTGGTGCCAAAGCCACGGATTAAAACTCAATGTTAAGAAGTGCATTATAGTGCCTTTTGGGAAAACATCTACCCAGACATACTACTACATTTATAAGATATCCCTAAGAGATGGCCCGGTAGTTAATGATCTGGGACCATATATAGACAATAATCTGGCCTTTGACCAACATGTAGCCAAGGTGGAAAGAAAATCATTACATGTCGCCCAACTTATAAGTTAGGGTATGACATCCAAGTCCAAGGAAGTTAGAGTACCACTCTACTTGCCCCTTACCAGACCCATCATTGAGAACAACGCCCCCTTTGGCATGTACCTGACTTGGCATATGCAACAGGTGGAACACACACAGACGATCCTCATTAAGAGAATCCATGCTATTAAACCCCTACGTCATGAGATAGGTTGCCAACTGGCTCATGGACAGAACCCACATGGTAAGGGTTGTGAGAGCTAGGTCTGACTCTAAACTGGTTACAAGTGGCGTTCCCCAGGGCTCAGTCCTAGGACCCCTCCTGTTCGGCATATACTTCTCAGAGGTACAGGCAAGCACAGGAGGACTATGGCTGACCAGGTTTGCAGACGACTGCAAACTAGGGGGTATAATTGACTCTCCGGCTGACACAGACATTCTCCAAAAGGGTCTCACTGGGACAGATACCTGTTGTCAAAACGATGGCCTCAAGCTAAATGCCAAAAAGTGCATAGTCATCCCCTTTGGAAAAAACAAAGTACCCATAGGTGGTAGCCCCCTAAATACAGAAGACGTAATAAGGGATCTGGGAACCAAAGTAGATAGTAACCTCTGCTTTGATAATCACATTGCCAAAGTGGTTAGAAAATCCTTCTATGTGGCCCACCTAATCAAAAAAGGGTTTGTATCCAGATCAAAAGAGGTCATTGGGCCCCTCTATGCATCACTCATCAGACCCATCATAGAGTACAATGCCCCATTTGGGATGTACCTTACAAGACACCTGCAACAACTGGAAAGACCACAGAAGTACCTCACCAAGAGGATCACTGGCCTCAAGCAGATGCCTTATGCAGCTCGACTGAAGAAACTCCAGCTGTACTCGGTTGCATACCGCCTACTCAAAGGTGATCTCTGCCTGACATACAAGGCCATGTCCAACCCAGAATTGATGGACATGCTCCACCTAAAGAAAACCATATCCCCTCAAGCCACACACTCCAGGGATCTAAACCTCACCACAACAATAAATAGGACTTGCTGGAGGGATAGATTCCTGTCCCAGAGACTTCCCATGCTCTGGAACAAGATTCCAATCTACATTAGGCAGAGCTCCTTGCTAACTCTCTTCAAGAGAAACCTTGACGAATGGATGGGAAACAGAAAGTTTACCCCAGGGATCACTCTAATGGCTCTGCTGGATAGAGGTACAGGGAACTAATCTAAGGGGGTGTTAAAAGCCAACATATTCAGGCTAGGCTTATAAATGCCTTCAGGCAGATAGCCTAGTACCTACCTATGAACCTATTAACACACTGTCCTATACAGATCACCTTAGAGCCCTGTCTCTATACTCGGTCTCCTACAGGTTATTGAGCGGTGATCTGTACTTGCCATATAAAATATCCTTAGATCCAGCCTTGATGGAGCTTTTACGCATCCGCCAAACTAGCAGCACCAGAAGAATTAGATCCAAGGATTTAAACTTTGCTTGCAAAATAACTAGAACATGCTGGTGAGACAGATGTGAGTCAAAGAACCCCCCCCCCCCATGCTCTTGAATAGGCTCCCCAAGCATGTGAAGCAGAGTCCATCCCTAACCCTTTTCACAAGTAACCTTGAACATCGGATGGGAAATTGCAAATTCATCCTTGGACTGGCTTCCATGTCTCTTATAGACAGAGGCTATAAATAAACATTCGCTAACTAACACTGGATGAGTATTCATAAATTCATCCTGGGCTGGGCCCTCGTGTGTCTTATAGACCTTGGCCAACAGTAAACAGTCCCTCATTGACCTATCCCCCCTTCATAACTTCTTAGCAACCTCCTAACTAACATACCCCTCCTAACAAACATACCCCTCAGTTAATGTGCATGTTACCAGGGGATGCAAGTGGTCTGGGTTGTATAGCTAGGCTTAGCTCCCAGGCCAGTGGAAATTACGACCCAAACTGCAGAATCCCTTACAAATGCATTCTATGGATACTTACAGGAATGCATGGATCATGCTATCCCAAACAAAACCAAGACACACTCCTCCAAAGGCAGGAGACCTGTCTGGTGGACCCCAGCCATAAATAGGCTATACAACAGAAGGAGGAAGTTATTACAGGATAGAGCAAAATCCCAAAAAGGGAAGGCAACTCTGATCAGTACTAGCAAGAAACTACGATCCCTCATAAAAGCATCCAAGGCTAGCTTTGAAAGAAAAATTGCACAAGACGCTAAAGATAATCATAAGGCCTTCTTTAGTTATGTCAGGAACTTGGGTGGAAACTCCCATATATGCTCTGAGTTAGTGCAAAATGACAAAAAATACACTGAACCCACAGACATTGCCAACATCCTGGCAGACAGGTTCAGTGCAAACTCACCCCCTTCCCCCCCAAATGTGCAAATGACTATCCCAACAAAGCGTAGCCCCCCTGACATCACAGATGCACAGGTGAGAGCTGCCCTCTCCAAAGCAAAAAAACACAGTATCTATAGGACTGGACTGTGTCCTGGGCTGTGTTTTACATGAGCTCCAAGAAGAACTGACCCCTCACTTAAAATCACTGTTCAGTCTCAGCCTTACCACAGGATATGTACCCAAAGAATGGTGTACAACAACAGTGGTCCCACTCCATAAAGGTGGTGCCACAACTAACCCCGGTAACTATCGCCCTATAAGCCTGACTAGTCTGGTCTGCAAAGCTATGGAGCATATCATCATGGAACTCATAAACAAAGACATTGGGAACCTCCAAACACTGGATCCTACCCAATTCAGCTTTGTTAAGGGCAGATCTTGCCTCTTGAACCTGGCAGGGGCGGCTCGTCCTATCGGACTGCTGGACTGCAGCCCTCCCACCTAGAAAAACAGAAAAAAAATCTGCAAAACAAAAAATTAATTTGAACTCAGACTGCCTTTATCAGCAGTCCGGATATGGATTAAGAGGTACCCAGCAATCATTGCTGTGAGATACCAGTAGTCTGTGCGGTGACAACTGCACAGAATAGAGGAGGTCTGGACTGCTTCAGCCACAGTCAGAGCCAATGAGGAGGACTGAGTTGCTCTCGTGGGACTGTCAGTGTGCGACTGCATGGGCTTCAGGTAGGTGTTTGGATTGTGGGCTTGCTGGATAGGTGTTCGTTCGGTCGCTGGAGTACCGGGTAGGGTGGTGGTGGTGTGTGTGTGTGTGTGTGTGTGTGTGTGTGTGTGTGTGTGTGTGTGTGTGTCTAAAATGCCCCAGTTACTATATACTGGTGGCTAGAGAACAAATTGTGTTGGGTAAATATACTCGGGCTTGAACCCTGTATGCAGGTGTTAAGGACCTGAATTCCCTACCCACCACCATTTGTAAAAAGATTGCAGATTTTTGCCTCATATTTGATCTGATCTGTTCCTCATAATATCTGTAGTTTCTAAATGCTGCGATGCTTGATATTTGATGGTGCAATGGTAGTATTGTTGCTTTACAGCTGCAGGTTCTCAGGTTTGATTCTTGGCTGCAGTGCCTTCTGTGTGGGGTCTGCATCTTCTCTCTGTGTTTGTGTGGGTTTTCTTTTGTGTCCTCCCATGTTATAAAGACATGTCTGCATTATTTCTTCCTGGGCCTCTGCTGAAAATTGCTTTTTGTTCCAAGTCAGATTGTCCTGATTAACAAATGTTAAATAAAATGGACAGGCATTTGAATTTCAGACTTTATATTCTTCAGAAAATACAGAGTAACACAACCTTTTATTCTAGCAATTTTCTAAGTTTATAAGATGAATATTTGAAATTTGTCCTTATTTTTGGGACTGTATTACCCCATTATTGACTTTGTCCAGGTTTTTTGTGCTAAGGTTGACAACTATGGCAAGAACTGAATTCACTGAATATGTCTGAGGGCTGTATTCCCTCATTACTGGGTTTGTCCAGGTGTTTTGTGTTAAGCAGTTACAGCTATAATGAGAACTGAATTCATTAAATGATAGCCATTTAAGTTTCAGTCTTCCTCTCTTTCACAAAGCAGCTGATATGGCGTAGTGGTATGTTGCTCTGACTGTTTTGCACAGGGACCTTGGCAGTAAAATATATGGTGGTAACACAGCATTTTTCTTTCACAAAGCAGGTGATTTGGCATAGTGGTATGTTGCTCTGACTCTTTTGCACAGGGACCTTGGCAGTAAAATGTACGGTGGTAACACAGCATTTTCTACAACTTTCCAAGATTATACAAGCAATGTTTAATGTGTCCCTGGTTTTTGGCCGTTTGAGCTCCCCCCCCCCAATAAATTTGGCTTTTTCCAGATTTCTTGTGCTGCAAAGTTGAGATGCAGTTGAGTATTGAGTAGATTTTACAAGGAGCTGAGAGCTGCAGGGGAAAATAAGTTTAGTGCTGCTTATGGAACGTCAGCTTGCAATGTTAATAGCACAACAGGTTGTGTACTTGCTTTTGATGCAGAAGGTTGTTGGTTCTACTCCCACAAGGGGTGAATGCTGCTGTACTGAAAAAGTTAAGATACTAACTATGAGCCTGTTATCTGTTTGCCACCCATTTCCTATTGCAATATTACTAGCTTATCATTTTTAATGTAATATAGGCAATTTATTCCCCAGGGGCATCAGACACTTTATTTTTCGATGAAACCATGAAATATAAAGGTTTTTGCTAACAGCAACCTCTTCATTAGTTACAGATTTATTTAATGTGGAATTAGTTAGATGACTTTTTTACTTCTTCAGAGATTGTGCATATTTACTGATAATGGTGGACTGTAGAATTGTGCATATTTACTGATAATGGTGGATTGTAGAATTGTGCATATTTACTGATAATGGTGGACTGTAGAAATTTGAGTAGACTTCTATGATGGAAATGTTCTGAACTGGGCAGTTTTGTCATTATTGGTGCATGCATTTTGTTTCATTGTTTACTGGAAAAATGTTCAAAACAATAGGAAGGTGTATCAAAGAGCACATGTAAGTTTCATATGCATGGGGCCTATGATTTGAAAACAGCCCAGAATTAATCTTTATCTGTCACTGGTAAAATGTATTTTCTTTGAATGTGGGTTTCAATGCTGTTTTAATGAATGTGAGTTTCAAGGGCAGAGAAGTTTTAATGCTGAGTTTGTTTAGCAGATGTCTTAGTGTTTGTGCTGTAAAATGCAAAATAAAACTTTCAAATGAAGTCCAAATCATCATAGAAGTAAATCAGTATGCACATTAGTGTTTATGGTAAATGGAGTGAAATAGCCAAGTAATGGATCATTGGAATGGCTGCAGGAGGAGGCTCTATTCCACCATGATTTTGTGAGAGGGAAGGGCGGCAAACTTAGACAGCCCCAGCTGAACTATACCTCCCAACTGTCCAGATTTTTCACAGAATGAATAGATTTTTGCTTCTTATTTTTGGTTTGTTCCTCATAATATTTGTGGTTTTCTGGAAAATCATTTAGGAATTAAGTCACTAAATAATTACACTGAGTTTCAGACTTCATAACCTTCAGAAAAATGCATGCTGAAGTAAGACCTGTTGTTCTATCAACTGTCTCAGTTTATAGAAGAGCAATTTTTAGTACTGTTTATATGTTCCCCCAATATATTTGGCCTTGTCCAGATTTGTTGCATTAACAGGTTGAGAGGTACATGCATATAAATTGCTTTATAGAATTAGGCATAGCCAAACCTCTCAACTGTCCCTGATTTTGGCTCAAAATGTTGCTCTTCCCCTAATAATCCCTCCGCAAAATAGCAATTTTGGAAGAACACATGGAGGGTTTACAATTAAGAAATAATTGTAATTATAGTTATAGATTACTTTTATTTCAGAAATGCATGTAGATTCTTTTATTTTGTCAGCTGCTCTGGTTAGCAGTACTAATATTAAAGTGTCCCTTCTTTGACAGGTTCCCAGCTGTATTGTGTGGCTATTTTATATTTTTACATCACATTTTTGGTCCATTTTTCATAACATTGTGTTTTTTTTGGCAAATTAGTGACAAATCATTAAAGACTGAAGTTAGAAAATAATGACAGACATTTGAGTTTCAGATTTCATACCATTCAGAAAATTCATACTAATGCAAGACATATTCTATTATCTTTCTAAGTTTATAAGAGCAATATTTTAAAAATTGTCCTTGTTTTTGGGCCTTTGTCCCACTTCTTTGTATGGCTTTATCCAGATTTCTTGCTCTGAGGTTGGGAGGTATCTCAAATGTGTCAGGGCCATCACAGTCAGCCAGACACATTTCAAATTGTGACATACTTGTTGCACCCCACTCCCCCATGTAGTGACTCTGGATGTGTCGAAGCAAGGCAAGGAGTAGTTATGCAGTGTAAATGTGTAGGATATCCCCCCATCCAAGGTAGACACAAGACTAGAGTGGCTTTTCATCTGTCCTTGATTTTTGCAGAATGGTCTGGTTTCTGTCATATTTTTTGTACTGTTGATTTATGCTTATTACTCAAAGTGCCTGTTGCTCTGTGTTTAAGTAGCAATACTTTAATGACCATCAGGTAAACTTGGCTGAGATTGTAAGATGCAAGTAAGCTTTAATAAGCATACTGTTAAAGAATTGCCAACACTGAAAGCCTTTCTGTTGTTGCCATGTAGAGAATACTTAACTAGATAATGTATAAGCCTTGGGTATTGAAATGCATATGACAGTATTTGTAATAAAGGACAGGATTACATTATTTTAAGAAGCTCATTACACTTGGAGTCTTCCAGTCATCTCTGCAGGCTTTACCCGTAAACTAAACAGAATGCCAATCGTGTGGTCCATAACCTGTACAGTAATCCTTTTAAGCAATGTATCTTGAGCTTATTTCTTGTTTGCTTTTCATTTTTTACTTTGATCATGTTTTCCCCATGAAACAAGTAGATAGTTGTCAGGCAGCAGGTCTTTTTTTGGATAAGGAACATTTTTACAAGTGGGGGCATCAGAGATTTCTACTTTCAGCATGTTACTTGGTACTTTAATAAAGCTGAATATAAATTATAATTAGAACTGCAGTGCAAGAACTGGTTTGAGTTGAGTGCTGCTTGTTTTTCTTATACTTGATTTTGACTGGCATTCCATTAATGTATTTAAAAAAGTAATTTATTGTTTCATGCCTCACAACCTTTTTGTTTCCATCTAGATATTAAGTAAGCTGTCATGCAGCCAATGCATTGAAATATTTTTATTCTTCTACACTTCATTTTGTCTTGATTGGACTCTCATAATGACGGTTTGGCACCCATGGCAGTGTATTTAGTTAGTTTTTGTGGTTTTGAGCATAGCTTCTCCCCTTTCCAGTTGGCCGCACCCCTTCCCATTGATC
Organism: Protopterus annectens; assembly: GCF_019279795.1. Lineage (NCBI taxonomy): Eukaryota > Metazoa > Chordata > Ceratodontiformes > Protopteridae > Protopterus > Protopterus annectens. The sequence goes on from NC_056728.1 coordinate 1,112,786,962, forward strand.
CTACCCATTCAGCTGTCTCCTGCAGTTTCCCTTTGATTTGAAGTCACCAGCCGCCACTGGAACCTGGTTGACTTCTTTGAAACAGTCACCAAGGCCATAGATGAAGGGAAGGTAGTCCACACAGCCTACCTTGACCTCGAAAAAGCCTTCGACACAATACCCCACTCGGGCATCATAAACAAGCTCACCAGCTTAAATATCAACCCCTATGTCACAAGATGGGTTGCAAACTGGCTTAGGGATAGAACCCACATGGTCAGAATTGCAGGTGCCATGTCAGACTCTAAACCAGTTACAAGAGGCATCCCACAAAGCTCAGTCCTGGGACCTCTCTTGTTCGGTATATATTTCTCTGAGGTACAGGCTAACACAGGAGGACTTTGGCTGACCAAGTTCACAGACGACTGCAAACTGGGGGCCATAATCGACTCGTCGACTGACACAAGCATCCTCCAAAATGGTCTCACAGAGACAGATAACTGGTGCCAGAGCCATGGCCTGAAGCTAAATGCCAAAAAGTACATAGTCATCCCCTTTGGGAAAAACAAAGTGCCCACAAATTACCACATAGGTGGTAATCCATTAAGTACGGAAGAAGTAATTAGGGATCTGGGGACCCAAGTAGATAGTAATCTTTACTTTGACAATCACATTGCCAAAGTGGTTAGAAGGACCTTCTATATAGCCCATCTTATCATGAAAGGGTTCACATCTAGATCAAGAGAGGTCATTGTGCCCCTCTACTCATCACTCATCAGGCCCATAATTGAATACAGTGCCCCCTTTGGGATGTACCTTACCTGACACCTGCAACAACTAGAAAGACCCCAAAAGTACCTCACCAAGAGGATTAAGGGACTCAAGCAGATGCCCTATGCAGTTAGACTAAAGAAACTCCAGCTCTACTCAGTTGCTTACCGCCTACTCAGAGGTGATCTGTGCCTGACGTATAAAGCCATGTCCAACCCAGAATTAATGGACATGCTCCACCTCAGGAAATCCAAATCCCTTAGACCTACATGCTCCAGTGACTTAAACCTCAGCACAGAAATAAATAGGACATGCTGGAGAGACAGATTCATATCCCAGAGGCTCCCCTCACTCTGGAACAAAATCCCAATCCATGTTAGGCAGAGCCCCTCAATGACCCTCTTCAAGAAGAATCTTGACGATCGGATGGGAGACCGTAGATTTACCCCTGGGATATCCTCTGTGTCACTACTAGACAGGGGCACTTTAAACTAACCTTAAATGGGCTATCTTCTGTGACCTACTATACTGGGGCACAGTCATCAAATCTAAAAGGGTGGCTAAAGCCAAACACACTCTGGCTAGGCTTGTAAATGCCCTAGGGTAGATAGCCTAGTATCTACCTATGAACCTATGAACCTATAAAGGCCCTGGTGGTCATTAGCCTAGAATATACCTATGAACTGGTCTACAGAGGTATTTGTATACTCACTACAAATTAATTGAATGTTTTGATTTTAGTGTTTGAGGCATACATGTTTCTTACCTTTTGCTGATCCAGTTACTATGCTGTCATTCACTAAGGACTTTACCATGTAGAACCATCCTGTGTCCGTCAAACTTGTAATATATTATGTCAATCAGGGGACTTCTTGGCAGCAGTGAGGAACTATAACCACTCTGTTACCAACAGCTCTTGGAAATTTTAAAATATTTTGATCTACTAAAACTTAATGTAATTTCAAATGTTTTCATTTTTCAGTTTTAGCAGTGATTTACAATAATATTCATAGAAATAAAGATGTCCTTCTGTTAGAGTATAAAGAATACATGGAGGACATTTCAGAAAGGTTACCACAAGGTGTAAGCCTGGTGTGCACCTCATGATAATCATTTCTGATTCAGGGACAGCCTTGCCACAGTGATGAACCACGAAGTGGTACAGCAAAATGATGGGCTATCTCTGTGGTCTACTGCAACTGTTAATGAGGTATTCTGGGAGTGCAATTTATGCTAATTAGCCATGTGCTTTCCATCCAGAAATGCCTACAGTAAGGCATTTACACAGCTGCATACATCACCACTGTCAGCATTTTTAACTCATTACATCCAAGTGGCACCCCCATGTGCAGCTGCAGTTAACTCCTACTGATGTCTCTAGGTGTCAAATATTTCTTGTTCATATTTGCATCAATAATTCCAAAAACATGCTATGTACAAGATTTTAATAGATTTCATTGTAAAGCTTACACAATAGCAAACTCAGCTGCATTAACATTTGACCTCTCTCTTGTGCAGGTAAATGGATATTAACTGTTGTTTTTATAATATTAATTTCTGTAGATTTACAAAATTTTCTAAATATCTCAACATCCAGTTAACACAGACAGAACTCCTTAGCCTCATATGAAAGCTGTCAACTAGATAAATAAAATGCTACTGACTGTATGTCTGTAATGAGTGGTTGCTGAGACATTGTAAGTTGTTTACAAAATAGTGCAAATGTAATTGTTACTTTGACTGTGACTTATAATATTTGGTTTAAGAAGAAGAACCTAAAGAATGCTACCACTATAAAATAGCTTGTGCTGAAGAGTTTGCCATTTATACTACTTTCATAATCCTTATGGTTACAGAGACATGAGCTTTTCTTTGAAATATGAGGACATCATTTGATTCTATGAAAAGGCTTAGGCTCCACCCATTGGAAGTTACACTGCAAACTTCCTGAGCTCCATTGGAGTGAATGAGTTAATGAACATGGTTAAAAGCTCTCTTTTACCTATTGCTTTCAATGGGTGAGATCATATGTGGGGTAAGTGCTGGGGAATTTACTGGGCAGGTAGTGGTTGGGGGGGCTGCATGTGTGTGGCTACATGTGTGAGTGTATGTAGAGGGATGATTGGCCCCAGGTGCATGTGTGTGGTGTGTGTGTGTGTGTGTGTGTGTGTGTGTGTGTGTGTGTGTGTGTGTGTGTGTGTGTGTGTGTGTGTGTGTGTGTGTCTTATAGCCTTGCTTGTCACAGTAAGGGGTTAGTTAGAGGATATGTAGAGAAGGTGTGTGTGTGTGTGTGTGTGTGTGTGTGTGTGTGTGTGTGTGTGTGTGTGTGTGTGTGTGTGCATGTGTGTGTGTCTTATAGCCTTGCTTGTCACAGTAGGGGGTTAGTTAGAGGATAAGTAGAGAAGGTGTGTGTGTGTGTGTGTGTGTGTGTGTGTGTGTGTGTGTGTGTGTGTGTGTGTGTGTGTGTGTGTATATGTGTGTTTCTATGAGAGCAGCTGCACCACTGACACAGGAAACACCTTGCCAAGCATAAACTTTAACTCTTGATGCTAACTGCAGAGTTAGTGCAAGAGGGTATTGTTCACAATAAGAAGGGTGAAAAACTCTAATGCCTGGCATTATTCTGTAATAACAATGGCCCATGGATTACGAGGGACAGGGCACATATAAGAGGTGTTCTGTGAAATCAGGGACAGCTGAAAAGGATGGTCATGTGTCCATGTAGGGGTACTCTTTTGGGATAAAGCAGAGAGGAACACTAGATGACACCTGGGGAATATTTAAATTATTCACTTGATTCACCGAAAAAGCTAATGGAGCAAATAGTCTAGCATCACAATGCAATTTACAAAGAATAAAAAGAATTATATTATGATGTCTCCCATTACTGACTGACTGTAGGCATCTATGATTTAAGAGGGCTGCAATAAAACTAGATGATACATCAGGGACATTCTGTGTACTAATGAACAAGTAAGAGGTATGTCAGCATTTGTGTGTCTGTAGTGAGTGTGTGTGTGTGTGTGTGTGTGTGTGTGTGTGTGTGTGTGTGTGTGTGTGTGTGTGTGTGTGTGTGGGGGCGTGTGTGTGTGTGCGTGTGTGTGTGTGTGTGTGTGTGTGTGTGTGTGTGTGTGTGTGTGTGTGTGTGTGTGTGTGTGTGTGTGTGTGCGTGCGTGTGTGTGTGTGTGTGTGTGTGTGTGTGTGTGTGTGTGTGTGTGTGTGTGTGTGTGTGTGTGTGCTGCGCGTACATATGTGTTTGAATGTGAGTATGTGTGAGGGTCGGGAGAGTGACTGGAAGGGAGTTTGTATCAATGTAAAGCATGGATCCAGTGGTAACTACCTCAGGAAAGAGCTAATTTACACTGCTGGTAGTTATGGCTCATTCAGGGACCTGCAAATTAACTGATAATGATATTGTTCCTCATCATGGCTAATGTCTCTGAATCGCATTTTCTCATATCATGATAACAGCCCCCTTTGGCTCATCTCTTACTGCCAGCATGGTTCTTTCTGAATCCCCAAGGATATCTCTGACTATTCTTAAAGTATATAACTTTGCAGGAATTAATGAAACCTTGAATCTTCAGTGTCTTTGAAGACAATGGAATTTGAGACGCACAAAATTTGCTATGATGCAACCTGCTTTTGTATTTGATAGTTTCACTTGACTCATTTTAACTTTCAGTGTTTTAATACATCTTGTAAGCAGACAATTGCTTTGTAACTTCTGTATACTGAAAAAAGCCTTTTTTTTGCAGTATCACTTGCCACTATTTCATTTTGTGTAATAAAATCCGAAGAAGCTATTTTTTACAAAAGCTCTTACTACTACTGTTTCATCTTGCATAACAATATCTGAAGAAGCTTTTTTTTTTTTTGATAAAAGCACTTATTACTGTTTTATCTTGTGCAACAAAGCCCAGTAGTTTTATATGCATGGACTGCATTAGAATTCTCGTATTTTATCTGCTATGTGGTACAGATGCGTCTGCACCACTCTGAGGTATTAGCAGATATTAAACATAGAGGTTTACAATTGGGTCTGCAATCAGAATCAATGTGTTTGAGACATGGATGTCAAGAAATTCCCCTGAAGAATGAAGGGAAATGAAGCTCGTTTGCTCCATCCCTGCAGTGAACCTTCATATCTGTGTTGAGTTGTGTTGTAAGTAATCAGTTATGATCTGAGAGACCAAATTATGTTTCTTTGTAGCACATGGAGTTTTAGCTTCTCTGATGTGTAACTAATTACAGAAAATGAAAAACAGTATGAGTGTGAAGTCTTTTACACATTTGAAAGTTGTAAACAATTAGCATTGCCTCAGAGATGATGGGCAAAATCCTTAGATGATCTGTTTTAAAAGTTGTTAAACAGTTCTGTCTGCCTTTTTTGTGTGACAGTGCAAAGTGTTTTCCAGCATCAAAACCTCCAAGTGTTGTTCATTGGTTTATGATGTATATGTTCTAACACAAGCGTAGAGCTTGACATCTGTGAAAACTGTGCAACAAATAATGGCATAATATATTGAATACCACTGAACTTGCTTTAGAGATAGTGGTTGGTTTGACCTTCATTTTCCTCTAACTCCTTTGCATAGTACTGTCAGACTATTAATTATACTTGTACTAGTAACCAGTCAATTGTTTTGAGAACCTTGTATTTCACTGAAAAATCTGCAAAATGCTGTATATGCTCCCTTAGTCTGGCAGTGAATCATTATTATGTTTTGTTTTATGTTCTACATAATATTTTCTTATTGCCTCTATACCTGCCGCTGTATATACTTTTGATTATTCCTTTCCTCTTGTTGATTGTTCTATGTGCACTGTTGTGAAACACTGTGGTCTGCTATTTGGCCCAAGTAGCGTCTGAAAAGGGTCTTGTAACAGTCCACTCACCCAGTTAACAAACAGGAAAGAAAGAAGGAAAGAAAGAAAGAAAAAGCAAAACTTGTTATGCACCATTTTATTGTCTGAGAGTTCTATAACAAGGTTGTGTTTTTCCAAATTTCAGAGCGCAGTCAGCATGCTCTTAATACGAAATAAGGATCATTGCTGCTAGAAATTGTAATATGATTGGAGAAACATAGAGAAACATGTCCACCCTCTGGCCATAATTTTTTTACCAGAGTGTCATACTGCTGCATTTTACATCTTTATTTTATTATTATTTATTTTATTTTACATTTGTTTACCAGGAAGCTCCAGCTGGGCTATTGCCCATTTTCAGTGGAGGCCCAGGGAGAAATGCTTCATGTCATACAATGATAATTACAAAATCAACACAACAGCCTTATACAGGCTAATATACTTTGGTATATAGATTGACATATACTTAAATAGCAATTCACAGAAATTATTTATTGAAGATCAACAATTGAAAAAAAAAGTAAGTGAATATGAATTATCTCAATAGGTGTTTTTGTTGTGTTAACAGTAGTCGTAAAACACACAATTAGCATATACAATATAATACATACTGAGAGAGTGTACATTATTCTTTTTCTGGAGGTACAGTGGTTGGTGTTAGTTTAGATAGTGACCATGTTAGGTTATACAAGGGTAAAGAAAGTGAGACTGGAGTTTAGGTGATGTCTAGCCTGGGGGAATGCAGGGGCAGAGCCAGGATTTTGATAGGTGAGTTTTCAGGAGTGATTTGAATTTTTTGGTGAGAATCTTGAGGTGAGTAGTAGGAAGGGTGTACCATAGTTTAGCAGTAAAGTTGGAGAAAAGGCCTTCACCAGCTGAGTTCTTTGCTCTAGTAACTTGTAGTAAGTATTTATTATCAGAGCGACGAGGTCTAGGAGCAGAGTATGGCTGAATTAGATGGCTGAGGGGTGGAGTTTTGGTTGGGTGGGGTAGAATTTGGTGGGCTAGGTTTAGCAGGTTAAAGTGTAGGAGATGTGGGAGTTCAAGCCAGTCAAGCTGTTTTATGGATTGGCAGTGATGTGATCTGTATGTTGATTTTGTGGCGAATTTGGATATTTTATTATAGCAAGCTTCTGATTTATTAAGGTCTGATTTACGTAGGTTGATGAGGATGGGACAGGAGTGTAGATAGCAGATGTGTTCTGGCTATGGTGATTCTTGTAGAAGGTGTTAGAAATTGGGCATTCCTGTACAGGAAGCCTAGTTTCTTGTGGAGTTTTTTGATGGTTTGTCTATATGGAGGTCGAATTTTAGATTGTTGTCAATTACTATCCCCAGTAGTTTGGTGTGAGTAGTTGGAATAATAATGGTGTTATTACCGGAGTAGATGTTGAAGGCTGGGGGGAGGTTGCTGTTCTAGTGGGATAAAAGATTAGGAGGTTAGTTTTGTTGGGATTAAGTATCAGGTGTGAGTTAGCTAGCCATTTTTCTACTGAGAGGAAAGTGTCTTGGGTAAGGGTTTGGAGGGCTGTAAGAGATGGGGCTGCAAAGATCATAGTTGAACCATCAGCATATTCAGTTAGGCTGGCATTGGGGGTAGCAGTGTGTAGGTGGTTGGTAAAGAATGAGAATAGGAGAGATCCAAGGATGGAGCATTGTGGGACCCCGATTGTGACTGGGAGGGTGTGGGAGATGGTTTGTTGCCATCGAACAGCTTGTTGCCTATCTGCTAGGTAGGTTTGGAACCAGTTAAGAGTTGTGATATTGATGTTTAGGGAGGAAAGGATTTTAATGAGTTTGTTGTGGTTGACCATATCAAAGGCTTTTGACAGGTCAAGGAATAAGGCTGATACAAATAGGGAGTTATTTCTAAGTTGGTTAACTTTGTTGGTAAAGGTTAGTAGGGCAGTTGCAGTGCTATGTGCTGGACAAAAGCCGTGCTGGGTACTAGATAGGTTATGTGAGGTGAGGTATTTCATGAGCTGTGTGTGTACTATTCTTTCTAAGATCTTGGATAGGGGAGAGAGAATAACAATGGGACAGTAGTTAGTAAGTTTGTAGGAGGTTCCTCCTTTGTGAAGGGGTATTATGTGTGGTAATTTACAGATAGAGGGTACCTGTGATTCAGCTAAAGATCTGTTAATGAGCATTGCTATAGGATAGGAGATGGCATCTGCTGCGATTTTAAGATAGTCAGGTGGAATACTGTCAGTGGCTAATGTTGCAGGTTTTAGTTTTTTCGGGTGCTTTTTGATATAGCTGGTGGATACTGGGTGTAGTTTAAATTGGGTGGAGGTATCTTGTGGGAGTGAAGCATTGCTTGATTCTGGGGAAGTATTTATGTTAGTTTGCTAGTTGGCTAAGTTTAGAATGGTTTCAGTGAAAAAGTTGTTGAACTGGGTAGCTATGCTGTCAGTACTGGAAGTTGTTTTTGGAGTGGGAGAAGCAATATTACCTGGTTGTAATAGGTTTTTAACTCCGGCCCAGAACTTTTGTGGATGTTTTTGGTGCTTATTTTGGATACTTAGGTAATAATTGGTTTTGTCTATTTTCACTTGTTTCTTGGCTTTGTTTCTAAGTTGTAGGAAGGCTTGTTTGGTGGTGTTGGATTTGTTTTTATGGTATAGTGACCAGGCTTTATCTCTGTCTTTCAGTAGGGATCTGGTTTCTTTGGTTAACTAGGGGGAGTAGTTGGCTTTGACTCTAATTTGTCTTGGTGGGGCATGGGTGTTGAGAATATAAAGAAAGGTCTTGTTGGAGGATAGTACTGCTTCATCTTGGGTTAGATGTTTGAGGTGTTACCAGTGGCAGTTTTGTAGGGCAGTGATGAAGTTTTCAGGATTAAAATATTTTTTATTCCTGAATGTGTGGTAGGTGGTTTGTTGTACTGGTTGATACAATCACGAAGGAGGAAACTTGGACTGTGGTCACTTAGGTCATCAGGGAGATACCCAGAGTGAGATGCAAGGTGGGGTGTGTTTACTAGAATCCAATCTAGTAAGGACATCTGTTTGGTGACTTTGTCAGTTCTAGTGGGAGTTGTGATGGTTTGCGTGAACCCGTAAAGGTTCATGTGAATAGTTGGTCTTTGTGAGGAGCATTGGAGCCAATCAATATTGAAGTCTCCCATGATAATGGTTTCTTGGGGGAGGTGATTGGAGCACCAGTGTAGTAGGTTTTCAACACTAGAAGTGTTGTTACCAGGTGGTATGTATCCTCCTATAATTTTGAGGGTTTTGCTAGAGTTAATGTTTAATTTAGCTATACTTATCTCTGCATTATCTATGACTGGGACTGAGGAGTTGTGGAGCTGTAGTGAGAGGTGATCTTTGTATAGGATTGCTATGCCTCCTCCTTTTTTGTTTGTTCTGTCTTTATGTAGGATGTTGTAGCCTGGGGGTGTGGTCTCAGTACTGTCAGTGTGGGCTTTAAGCCAGGTTTCAGTTATTGTTGCTATATCTGGGGAGTAGTGGGATAGCAAAGTGTGTAGATTGTGAGTTTTTTTGGCTATGCTTCTTACATTAATGTTGATCAGGAGAAGGGATGCTTTGGATCTTTGGTGTAAGATAGATAGATTTGGTTGGGGTGGAGGGGGTAGTGTTGGATGGTTGGGAAGGTATAGTGTGGGTTGAGTGTGGTGGGACTGGGGTTGGGGTGTATGTCTCCTACTAGAGTTAGTTGTTTGTGTAGGTGGTGATAGAGTTTGGAGAAGTAAAATAGGAGTTTGGTGAATCTATTTGTATGGTGAATTTTAGGTTGTAGTGGGAGACCTTTTATGGTTTAATAGTCTGTAATGGTTGTGTGGAAGAGGGCTGGGGCTACAACAGGAAGAAATGTGTCTCCAGGTGTTTGCAAGATGGTAGTATGTGTGGGAGTGTGTGTGATATAGTGTATTGAGGTATTATATGCATATATGTATAACAGCAGTAGAAGAGATGTGGATGTGGTAAATAGTAAAGTGTGTTGTGCTGTCATAGTAATGCAAGTGTGTAACTATATATGAGATGTTGAATTGGGTAAAGAAATCAAAGTGTAAGTGGGAGGTGTGTGTTTGTGTGAAAGGGATTGGCAGTTGAGAGGTGGGAGTGGTTAATGTGAAGTAGAAGTGTAGTTGCAGTGGGGATGAGTGGGAATTGGGGGTAGGGTAGGGGAGCAGAGTGAGCGAATGAAGTGAGTGAATGTGCTCAAAAAAACTATCAGTTGGGTAGTATGGGGCAGGTAAGCTTTACTGGCTGACGGTACTGCTTAACTGAGCTTGCTTCTGCATTTAATTTAACTTTTGGCTATTTCACCATGTAGGTATACAACTAATGTCAGTAAGGTGTCTAGTAAGGATGGAGTATGTACTAGAAGCCGAGTAATGTAGGCAGCAACCCAGCTACCGGCAAGTGAGCATACCAGATAGGGTAGAACTATAGGACTACACAAAACAGTTTAGTTTAGTTTATAAATAAACATACACTGTGGCAAGGGTTTTCCTGGGAGGTAGCAGGCTTAATCTTTGATTTGCTGAATACCAGGAGATTGGAGATGACCTTTAGGGTTATAATTCCCTCGGGTGCTCCTTGTAGAACTCAGTGATAGAGAACTGAAAATGGGGAGAAATAAAAAAAAATAGTTAAGCAGTCATGTAGATAGAGGTTGTATATTTAATAGATAAGGAGGTTTAGAGCTAAGTAATGGGTGCGGGGGAGGTAGGAATTGAGGGAAGGAACAGGGGAGAGTTTCTCAGTTAGAATATATAGAGACAGAATAATGTACAATTACACAACATAACTGGTTACTTTTACACCTGGAACCATGGTAACATCGACAAGATAACAGCAGTACAGCACTGATAAAGCAGCAGATATAAAATGCTAAATAGCAGAGATAATTACACAGTTAATCATATGTATTCCACAATAGCATTTGTTTTAGTATTCTTTTAACTGTGTAACAGCTCTCAGAACATGTTTCACCTCAGTTGCAAGAACTAATCATTTGAGAGATATTCTGCTGGTAAGAGGTGAATGTAATTTAGGTAATGTCGTACTTGTCGTATGTGTAAGGCTAACTTTGTAACCTTCATTAAATAACTAACAACATAGCATTCTCTCATCCCGCTGTTTGTTACAGGCACATGGGCATAGGCTATGTTCTACAAATGTTCAACAAAAATACATAGAAAGTTTTAAGAAGTAAATTCTGTTTTACATGGCTTTAGCTGTCATCCCCCCACACTATTAAGTCTATTCCATATGGAGAATTCGTTAGGGTAAAAAGGGTGTGTAATAATAAAGTGGACAAGGATAGGGAAATGTCAGAAATCTTTCATAAGCGGTAGCAGGCTTAATCTTTGCTTTGCTGAATACCAGGAGATTGGAGAGGACCTTTAGGGTTATAATTCCCTCGGGTGCTCCTTGTAGAACTCAGTGACAGGAAAACTGTAGCAAGGGTTTTCCTTGGAGGTAGCAGGCTTAATCTTTGCTTTGCTAAATACAAAAAGATTGGAGAGGGCCTTTAGAGTTATAATTCCCTTGGGTGCTCCTTGCAGAACTCAGTGATAGCGAATTGGTATGCACACTGCCCCGGGACACTAGATCACCTTGCTAGTAGCACGCTAAAATTTTCATCTTGACCAGCTATTTCTCATTTTTAGTCCTTCCTGGAGGATATTAGTGTCTTTGGGGATTCTATGACTGCTCATAGTTTGCAATTACCTGCAAACTTGGTTACCTAGAGGTCTTTGACATTGGCCTTGACTTTAAAGAATTAGATGCAAAAAAGGAGCAGACCCAGTACATAGCCCTGAGCTACTCCACTAGTGACCAGCCTCCTTGTGGAATTGGACTCATCATCTTAACTTCCAGGTCCTATCTGAAAGCTAGTTGGCTATCAAGCATTTAACATAGGGGGTTATGCCTAATTCTGTAACTTTGTTTACAATGCATGAGTGAGGTATTGTATTAAATGCCTTGACCAGGTCAAGGTAGGCAGTATGCATTATTTTGCCTGCATTCATTGCCATGGTGACCTTCAGAAAGATGTTCACCAGCTTAATTAAGCATGATCTGCCTGTGATAAAACCAAAATGGGCTTTATCCAGTATCTGAAGTTTTTCTATGCCATTATTAATAATTTCAATGATAATTCTTTCCACAGATTTATTTATTTACTGGGAAAGTTTGACTTGGAACAAAGCCAATTTTTAGCAGAGACCTGGGGAGAAACACCCCAGATGCATGTCTTTGCAATGTGGGAGGAAACCAGAGCACCCAGAGGACATGCAGACTCTGCACAGAGGGCACCCCAGCTGAGAATCAAACCAGAGAACCTCTTGCTGTGAGGTGACAGCACAACCACTGCACCATTGCACCACCCATTTGCATATGAGTCTAGTCAGACTTATAGGTCTGTAGTTTCCAGGGTCTGTAGAAGGCCTGCCCTTTTGCAGAGGGATGACTGTTGCAGTTCTCCATTTGCATGGCATGAAGCCTGACTGGTTAAATAGTGATTCCAGTGGTTCTGATAGGTCATGTTTCATGCTATTTATGTGGCACTCTGGGACATTATTGGTGCCCATTGATTCAGTGTTCTTGATGCTGGAGAGTACATTTAGGACCTGCTCCCTAGTGATAATTGGGGGATTGTGAAATTGTATTTTCTGGGGGTGGCTGGAGGGAAAAGATGGATAAAACTCTGGATGAATTTGTTGGCTTTAGATTTGCTATATGGCTCCATTTACAATTAGTTAATTGGTGTGTACAGGTAATGTACAAAGCTAAAGAAAACCTTATGGTTGTCCTTGCCCAGGAGGCTATGCTTTCCTCAGAATTGGCTTTGGTAGACTTGATTTGCCCGCCCTTTGGGCTGTTTCTTAGTATTGATGAAAGAGTTTTTATCATGCTGGACATTGCATTTCCTAACTTTTGCCATGACTTTTTTCTTTTGTTGTACAACCTATTGATGATGGGATTCCACACAGGTGGCTTGTTTTCCAACCATGTAGGCACAGATGTCTCTATGCATCTATTAACATGATTGTACAGGGTTTATGTGAGCAATTCTGCATAGACAGTGGTGTTTTCAAGGTTTGGGAGGGGACTGAAATTTTACTAGGTTATCACTTATTAATAGGAAGTTTGCCTTAGATTAGTTTCTAACTGCTATGGGGTTAGCTAGGGTCCTGCATTTTATTTTTATTTAAAAGTAGCCAGCTTTATGGTCTGACCTTAAGAGAGAAGACCTTACACTGGGGGGGGGGGGGGGCAGCATTCTCCCATGATTGTGAAGACCAGATCCACTATGTTTGTACCACTAGTGGGCCTGTGGTCTCTCTGGACCAGAGTGTGTGTTTATAAAGCCAATGAACCACTGGGCATGTGTATTTGAGGTTGTGTATGAGTCCTAATTTATAGTGGGGTAGCTAAAGTCAACCATAAATATGGTATTGGCTAAAAGGCAAATATCTCCACTAAGTTTAAATATGAAATATGGGTTTCCTGGATCATAGAGGGGACTTTTATCTTGCAAGGATTTGGTATGGGACTTGCTTATAATAATTTGGACATGGAGAAGCTCAAGTGTGCCATTCTGTTTGACCAGCCCTGGGGATAGCTTGTTACTGATGCAGATTGAGACACCTCTACCCTTAGTGTCTGCCTGTACAGTAGTGTTTTACACAATTTTAAACCATGTCTTGGTAACTGCATAGATGTCTGCATTCTCCAGGGTGAGAAGAGCTTGGAGAGAGAGGGAGGTTTCTTGTTTAGACCCCTGACATTGTGCAGCAACACCTTTAGTTTCCCTTAGGTTATTTTTTTCTACATTGGCAGGTTTATCAGTTTAACATCGCCTGAAAAGGCACAATGGGGGAGGACAATGTTTTAGCCCCAAGGCAATAGGTGTAGACCATCTCTGACTAAGCATCTTGGTCTTTCAACCATCCCCTCCATGCTGATTGCATCCCCTTGGAATGACACCAAAAACTAAGTTAGTCACCTTCTGTTCATATTGTGACATCATCCTTAGTGAAGGCAGAATGCAGCTTAATGCTAGGTTCTTACAGCCTGGGACACATAATCTGTGAACTCCATAATGTTTCTATTCATATAGTCCAGGAGGTATGTCTTAGGTCATTTGCACTCACATAGACTATGACTTAGTCCTATTTGCACTTGTGGTCCAGTGACCCGAGGCCATGCATGATCTCACAGAACCTGGCCCCCATTAGACAATTGACTGTGACTTTCTATTTACTCAGCCTGATGAGAGGGACATCTGTGTGTCTTACAATGGAGTCTCCAATGACCAGAATGTTGAGTTGTGTGGTGGCCTGCTTTATGGGCTTAGAAGCTATGGCTCCATTGAGTTTGGCTGCATATGTTGTAGTGAGTGTTGTTTTGGTGGACTACTTGTGGGGCTGCTGAGGATACCTGTTGTAGGTCTCATGTCTGGGAGACTTTTTTGGGCTTAGATTACTTTTAAGTGCCTCACCATATGTGAGTCTGTGTGTCTGATCTATGCTTTGTGTAGTGGGTATAGTGTGCACATTTCTGACAACCTGTTTGGCATTATGACTGCTTATATATGAGAGGTATGCCTCAAGTGAGATTGAGTAAATACATCTCTCACATACCTTTTCAGTTTGTTTGAAAATAAGCTGGTTGTCTCACTTGATGAAACAGTTACCCATTTCAACAACACTTTCCTACAAATTCTCGAGCGTCATGCCCCCTCTCGCTTAATTAGAATAGGATCCAAAGCTGCCCCTTGGCTTTCTAAAAAAACAAACAAACAATGCTATTAAGGAATAAACTATGGACAAAATGGAGAACCACTAAAAACCCAACTGACCATCAAAACTTCAAACACCTTAGAAATACTACAAAAAAACTCACCTATCTTGATAAAAAAATATATTACCTTCAATATCAACAAAACCAAAATCACAACCCCAAAAAATTCTGGTCAGGAATCAATAAACTGCTCCATCCAGGGAATACCAAAACACCTACACCAGCTAACTTAGCTCAGACCCCGCCCAATATAATAGCCAATACATTCAACAACTTCTTCTCTGAAACAGTCACCTCTCTAGCAAACACCATGACTCCCCCCTCTTCCCTTCAAAAGACCTCTCCTCAAAATAACACCCCCACTCTAAAATTTAGTACAGTCTCCACAACCCACATACGTAAGTTACTGTCAAAGCTTAAACCATGCACCCCTTCAGCCGACAAACTACCAGCTGAATATCTGCAACTAGCAGCAGCAGAACTAGCATACCCAGTCTCCATCTTAATTAACAGAACAATAACCGAATCTACTATTCCATCCTGCTGGAAAGTCTCCCATATCATTCCTCTGCATAAAGGAGGTAACACTAATGAACTTTCTAATTTCCGGCCTATAGCCCTACTATCTCCACTATCTATAATTATGGAAGTTTGTATACACCATCAACTCTTACATCATCTTTTGCAAAATAGCCTACTCATAGACTTCCAACATGGTTTTAGGCCCTACCATAGCACTTCCACTGCCCTTCTCTCCTTCACAGACATGATCAACAAAAATCGCAATAACAACCTTTTCTCCTCTGCTTTATTCCTGGACCTCTCAAAAGCCTTTGATATGGTGAACCATCAACTTCTCCTAGACACTCTGAAATCTCTTTCACTTGACTCTTTGGCATTACACTGGTTTGACTCTTATTTGAAAGATAGAAAACAAGCAGTCCTCTGGGACAGCCATATATCCTCTCAGCTCCCAGTCACTATCGGTGTCCCTCAAGGATCCATCTTAGGTCCCCTTCTCTTCTCCATATTTATAAATAACCTGTCTACTTCACTCCCGACATCCACTTGTATTCAGTATGCTGATGATTCAACTCTCATCTGTTCTGCTTTATCTCCAGCAGAACTTCACTCTTCCACCCAAAAAGTCTTTACGGCAGCAGAAAAATGGTTCCAACATATCTGTCTCCTCCTTAATCCCAAAAAAAAACCAAATTACTACTTTTCACCTCAACCCTTAAATCTGCCCCTATCTCCTTTTCCATTGTGTCTGACAATGGCACTATCATTAAACCTGATTGTTCCACTAAACTACTAGGCGTTACAATAGACAATCAACTAAACTTTGACTGCCACATTGATCTAACCATCAAGGCTGTTAATAAAAAGATAGGTGCCCTCTATAGACTTAAGCCTTTTCTTACTGCAACCACCAGAGTGTCTCTAGCCCAAACTCATCTCATCTCTACACTATTGTATGCCTCTCCATCTTTTATCAACCTTTCAAAAGTTAACCTCCAGAACCTAGCCACAGCCTACCTTAGTATTGCCAGGTTTGCCACAGGTTCCCCATTTCATACCCACCATTGTGTTAAGCTCAAAAACCTTAACTGGCTTGAACTTCAAAATCTAATTCTCCTACATCAATTAGTCATCATATATAAAATTCTCCATTACCCCTCTAATACACCCATACTTAATAACCTCATTGCCCCATACAAGAATCTTACTTCCCTTTGCTCAGCCAGCAAACTTCTAGTAGCCACTCTCAAATCTCATAATAAAGCAGGTGACTCCTTATTTACTAATGCTGTTGGCTCATACTGGAATAAACTTCCCATAGAACTGACCACTTGAGGCTCATCTCACCTTTTCAAAAAACAACTAAGAAACTATTTTAAATCCCACTGGCTATGCCCCTGCTCTAATCCTGACTGAGCTCAGCAAACAATCCCTCTCTACAGTCCTCTCCATTCACTTCTACTTGCCTCTATCACTACTTCTACCCCTCCAGTGTAGTGCACCTATCGTCCCACCTGCTTATTAATTTTCCTATACTATATTTTCTCCTTATACTTGATATATTACTGCAACCTGTCATCTCTCCTTTTATTTAAACCTAGATGCTGATCCCTACTGTGCAAATCTCTATCTTAAAACTAGTGCCCTGGCACAAAATGTTTATCTTAATTTGTTAATAGTGTAAATATTTATAGACTCTCTACATGTTACTATTTTCTCTCTTTTTCGTTTTTTAACAGTCCTACTCTTGCAAATATTATGGGATAATGATTCCTCACTATTTTTTAGTTTTTGTTAAAGTGCTTCTGTATTGTTACTATACTACAGGAGAATATTTCTTTATTTGCTTATATGTTTGTATATTCCTGTGCTTTTTGTTTATTGTAAGTTACTAGTATATAGTGGAGCTGCTGAAAATGGACATGTATCCAGCCAGACTTGCCCAGTCAACAAATGTAAAATAATGTAAAATAAAATAGAATAAATACAATTTTTATTTGCAGGTTGACCTAAATATCTACCTCAGAAGCAATTAAAGATCTCTTGGCCTTTATTAAAGAAAAAGCTAAGGTTCTTTGTTTGCACATTCATGTATTTCCACATCTACCACTTTGTCTGTATTTCAACAATTACACAATTTCTCTGTTATTCTGACCAGATTACCCTACATCAATGGAAAAATACAAGTGTGCTTGTACCATAAAAACTAGCCATATGACTAGAGGGATTAACCAATCAACAAAAAGTTAAGCAAACAGAGTTGGGTAATAAAATAATACAAAGAGGTAGCAGATTATAGAAGCTATGCCAGTGGTGACAGCCAATTATCAAAGAGTACAGCAGAAAGTACCATTAGTAAAGCAAAAACAATTGAAAGAAAAATTCACATTTTAGACCAGATATAATAGAGGTGCTATGTAATGCTTATCGGATTGCAAGAAAGAATGTGTAGCATCCTTAACTGTGTTCTGCAAAACATATGGAACTCTTTGTCTGCTGAATTCTGTAACAGGAAAACTGACCCTACAATGCCATAATACTGTGTTCATGCTTGTGTGCATTTGTGTGTGTGTGTGTGTGTGTGTGTGTGTGTGTGTGTGTGTGTGTGTGTGTTTAATGTACTGCAAGTGTGCCCTTTACATTTGGGAACTAATGTTTCTGAAGTCTTGCAGTCTGATTCCAGTTACTTTGGTCTGTAGGTAACCAATAATTTTAAATCATCATGATTACTACTTACAGCATGAGTAAGTAGCCAGGACTTTGAACTTTATTTTCCCATTACCACATCACTAGGTGGAGACCATATATGTTGCACTTAGAGGGAAGGGCTGCCCATTTTACCCAAGTAAAATTACTTGGTAATTAGGTCATTAGTACAGAAAATTATAGTTGTATGCTATGACTGTTCTCACATTTGTTTTCTTCCTGTTCTGCATGTTTCATTCCTACAACAGTATAGTGTTTTTCCTTTAAGAAGTCAAAGACGGGACCTACCTTGCCTCTCAGCTGTACAGATTTTCACAGAATGTCTGGATTTCTGCCTCTGATTTTTGGTCTGTTCTTCATGAAATATGTGATTTTCTGGCAAGTCACTGGGATGATCTGAGGACTGAAGTCACTAAATCGTAATATACATTTATATTTCAGACCTCATATCCTTCAGAAAAATGCATGCTAAGACAAATGATGTTATTCTAGCAACTTTCTAAATTTATAAAAGCAATATTTAAAATCTGTCTCTATTTTTAGGCCTTTGTCCTCCCCCATTCTGTTAGGCTTTTTGTCCAGATTTTTTGTGCTAAGTGGTTGAGAGGTATGGACCTACTTAAGCCATATAGATATATGTAACTACTCTCAAATATAAACTTTCAACACTGAAAAGCATTTTGCAAATATAGCCCATTAAAGTTGCTGCATGCCCACACTGAGCAAGCTCTTGTCATTACTGACAGAAAAGGGAAAAGAGGTGGATAGTAGGGCTGTGGAGGAATGAAACAATTGGAAGATATGTTAATGGATATGGTGTCATGGGCCACCGTAAACATATTTTCTGTATCCTCCTTTTATGATGGATTGCAATACAGACGTCTAACTGAAGCAAAGCACTCAGATTAAGTGGTAAAGACTCTATTGCTTAGATTCCTTTCACAGTGTTGGCTATCCACTGTACAATGATCCCACAAAGTCCAAATGATATCACATTTGCAGACTGTCTAAAATCAGTGGATATAATCAGGATGTATACACTCCTTGAAACGAAGAAACTGGAAGGAATTACAGCTACTGCAGCAGCAGGGGAATGTGACTGAAGAGCAGCAACAAAAGTAACAGGATTCAATATCTTCAAATTGGGCACTGCAAAACCTGGTCAGTTATAGGAACAGCATTGTAATGTTGTAGAACATCAAACATAAACCAGTAACATAACAAGTGGCACACCACAAGCACTGCATGCGATGTTGTAGAACACTACGAACAGTCAACATAAACCAGTAACATAACAAATGGCACACCACAAACACGAGGAACAAGATGCCATTTTGTAGAACAATATGAACAGCAAATGCAAACGAGTAACATAACAAGTGGCACATCACTAGTACAAGGCACAAGATGACCTTATAACAACTTTAAACAAATCCACAAAACACACTTTTTGACTAATCTACTACTTGACATACTAACCCATCATACACACAAGCATGTGTACAACCTCAAACCTGAACAGACAAATTAACCCACACACCACACAATGCAAAACTCAACACCCATACAATGTAAAACATTTAAATAGCCACTCCACACAACTCTAGCTTGTGGCAAGTTCCCCTTACCCTTCCAAAACTTAAAGAACCAACTCTCGGGTCAGACTTACCTTAGTTAAGTGCTACGCAGGACACAGAAGTGCACATAATACTACCTGACACTACAGCCACTCTCCACACTCTTCTTCCACTCCACATCACACACATTGCCTGGTAATGCCATTCTACTGACCAAACAAATAAAACAGCCCCACAGCAACATTCTCTCAGCCAAACACACACACGCACACATGCTCACATGCACACACACACACACACACACACACACACACACACACACACGCACAAATGCTCTCTCTCTCTAACATAACTGCAGTCTTTCAACCATTCAGTCTAACAGCCTCATACTGCTATTTATTCCACTAAACAGTTCTATTCATTGCATCGTGCCACTCGTCAATCAGTTACTCAAAACACACACACACACACACACACACACACACACACACACACACACACACACACACACACACATGTATACAAACACACACTGCATACTTTTGAATGCTCAGTCCAATGCAAAAAAACACACATAACACCAAAACCCACCTATAAATTTACCTACTACAAACATATACCCAGCACACCCACTAACACCCTACTAGACACAAGGACAAACACACGCACACACACACACACACACACACACACACACACACACACACACACACACACACACTCAAATATACATATGCATACATATTGCTTACCACTTAAAGTTCCTACCAGGCAGACGCTCAATGACATGCTCCTACACACAATCCCATCACTGTGGTATCAAACAATTACTATACAAAAGAGAAGCCATACCTACAGCAAAGATGGCCCAGACATGCACACTCATAATAAGTGATACTCCATCAATATGTGTACTCAATAAGTGTGTACTTTCAATAAAGAGGAATGGACAAGATTGCTATTGATTAGATGGTGAACATTATGGATGACACTTATTGCGATACAGAAAACTTGATCTCAGTATCACCATCACTTGCTTCATCTGCAGAGATGTTAATTGTCTTTTTTGCATGTCTTGAGAAGCTATGCTATGCAGATCTAAAGGTCAGAATCTTTCTTTCTAGTGGAAACAAATGTAAGAATTGCATTTCCTGCTTCCTTTGCCCATGGTACAAGGTTTGAATCTTTCCACCTTTGTTTGCCTGAGCATGTCTTTTAACCAGTCCGTGCTGCTGGGCAGACCTCTTAACTGTCCCTATTTTGGAGGAACATTCTTATCTTTCAGGTCTGATTTAATCCTGCGCATGACATACCTGGTTTTGGTGGTATGCCCATATTTTTAGGATTGAGTCACCCCTTCACACAATTTTCTGAATCCCCCCTCATCAGAAGTGATTTTTGAAGCTGAACACTAGAAGGAGAAACCACACTACATAACCAACATACTAGTAGCACCAATAAACTAATGAAAGAGAACACACATCTTACACCTTCCTTTTTCAAAAACAGAAACTGTTCTTGTGTGGTAAAATTTTAGAATACACCATTAAAATCTACAGATATTACACCATCTCTTTGATAATGTGTTTATATTTTTCCACCATTTTTGTCAGTCTGTTTTTAAACGTGTTTCTGAGTAATATTCCACATTCCTATTTGAAGCAAGAAGAGTTATATGCTATGTTGTATTCACATTTTATGCTAATTAGATGCACAGATTTTTGGATGGATGTATCTGCAAGGGCCTTCGTACTTATTTTTAATGTCTGCAGGCTGAGAGACATACTTCTGAAATGTCCCCATTTTTGCAGAAAGTCCAAATTTTTGCCTCGTCTGTTCCGCATTATGTTTGGATTTCTGGCAATTCACTGAGGAAGTCACTAAATAATGACATACATTTGAGTTTCAGACTCCATTCCTTCAGGGAAATGCATGCTAATACAAATCATATTATTCTAGCAACATTCTAAGTTTAAAGAGCATTATTTAAAATTTGTCACTATTTTTGGGCCTTTGGCCCTCCCCCCAATTATTTTAGGTTTTCTCCCAATTTCTTGTACTAAGAGATTGAGAGGTATGCTGAAACATATGCACATGAAAAGGGACAATTTGTTAAGCGGACTTACATAATCAACAAATAGGTAAAATCCAAATATCATTAACCTTTCTAAGTCTTATAGACACTTGATTAGGGCACTCAAGTTCTAGTCACATTTGCTTAGGCATAATTGCTCAAGCTGTAATACAATAGTGTTTTCCTGCTTGCTCTTCTGTAAAGCAAATTCATACATATCACTTCATTAGCAAGTTGCATTTATTCTAAAATCAGTGACCCTCCCAGCTACAGAAAGACATGCACTATTTTAATGTCAGTGATTGCTCTTTCTCTGGTGTACAGTAACAGCATAAAATATAAGAGTGGCTATAGAAAGGAGCTAGGTAATTTGAAGTCTGCTGGTTTCACTTCTATTTCTGGGAACATCATTGGGCAAGACTCTAGACAGCAAGCTGGTGGAGTTCCTGAATGCTGATTGTCTGGTCGATAGTCAGCAGCTAGAGGTCATACATCAAAATTCCTGCCAGTCCACTGAAACCGTGTCATTGCTAAGGAGGACAAGACAGATGCAGTCTGGACATCAGTGACACCTTTGATAGTGTATTTCGCAAGAGAGTGGTAGGTGGGGATCTTCACTGCAAAAAGGGGCATACAGTCTGTGGAATCTAATTGGCCAAAAATGCAGTAAAATAGAGTGACTGTCAGATGCATATTAGATCTGTTTACCATGAAGGAAGGCAGTGATAGAAAAGCTTTTGATGGCGTCAGGTATCAGTCCTTAAATAATATCAGATTTGACAGCTGTTTTATCATTACAGTTTCAGATGGAGAGCTACAATAATGTAACTGGCCCTTATTTTCAATTATTAAGGAATTCCCAATATTATTCTAGCATGTCCAAAGGTCAGTTGTCAATCTCCTCTCCGGTCCAGCTGGTGAATCTGGGAATCTTGAAGCAATGTTACAACTGCCTCATGTACACAGACAACCCTCTCCTCCTCCCAACAAATTCCAGCACATGTGAGAGATGCAACCATATAGCCAAACTGGAGGCTAAGCTCTCTCAACTCAGTACTGGCATAACCAGTCAGGAGAAGAAGGAAACCACACTCACTACAATTCCAGTCTCACATAGACCTACCACGACAACAAACCAAACACATAATCACACAAAAACATACTCGGAGGCTCTAAATAAAGATCTGCCTAAGCAGCAGACACCTCCAAAGCAGACACCAAAGCAACCGCTAACCCATAACAAAACACGTGCAATACATATCTCACAAAGCCAGTTTGCCGAACAGTCACAGCCCTTAAGACTAAACAACACACCTGATACACTTGTAATAGGTGATTCTATCGTCAGGCACACTGACGTCCCGCTCACCAGGCTGAACAAGGAGAGGGTCACGGTGAGCAGCCTGTCGGGCGCTAGGATCCACCACATAACACAAGCACTCAGGACACTCCAAGGCAAGTACAAATATGACTCAGTCATTGTCCATGCTGGTGTGAATGACCTGAGACGTACCTCCCTGGACTACATGAAAAGAGACATAAAGGAGCTCTCTGAGCATGTAGCCCAGGCCGGTATGACCCTGACCTTGAGTAGCATCTTACCCTCACCAAGAATGATGCCACAATATGAAGACAAGATGATCAATTTCAACAATTGGCTTAAGTACTGGTGTCATTCAAAGGGGATCCAATGCCTGTCAGCTTGGGATGATATGCTCGACAAGCCACGATGCTTCGCTAGGGACAGCTTGCACCTGTCACCCCTGGGCTTTCGGATATTGGCAAAGGCTCTTGTTACCCCCATAGTGCCTTTTTTAGGCAAGGCTCAAAAGACAAACCCACCTCCATAGGTATCACAAGGGATAAGAAACTAAGAGTAATGCTACTCAACGCCAGAAGTCTAAACTTCAAGATGCACACACTCAAAACTCTCCTTAGCATGGAGAATATCGATATCTGTGCAGTAACAGAAACCTGGTTTAGGGCTCCCGAGAGCACCCCAGCACTACCAGGTTATACCTCATACCATACTTTTCGGCCCCAAAACTTGGACCGAACCACAAAAGGAGTGGGAGTATCGATATTCATCAAAGATACCCACACCTCCAGGTTGGTGGCAAAGCACGAAGCATCAGAGACTATCCATGTGCAACTAACAGTGGGCAAAACTGCCTTCAAGTTTATAGCCTGCTACAGACCACCCTCCCAAACCCAGGAACCCCACTCGGCCTTTCTGAGAACACTGGAAAATAGGAAGGTCCCTCCAAACACCATTATATTGGGTGACTTCAACTAGCCAAACATAGACTGGGAGCATTACTCTAGCTCCAACACCCTAGCCCGAAGGTTCCTAGAATTTCTAAACTCAAATGCTATGGAACAACTTGTTACCACTCCCACAAGAGGGGAAAACATACTGGACCTGATTATCACCAACATGGGGACTCATGCTCCAGACCAGAAGTGTATCCCTCACTTGTAAGATCAGACCATAAACTAATCTCACTGGATATTCACATCCTGACCCCACCCCCTGCCCGGAAAACCACAGTGAAAAACTTCTCTAAAGCAAATTTCACACTCCTCAAAACCGAGGTGGAATCCTTCAAAGCCCCCGGGCCTGTGGAAAATACGGCCCAGACCGCAGAATCTTTTATAAACGCATTCTATGAACACCTTCAGGAATGCATGGATCATGCGATCCCAAATAAAACCAACACCCAATCCTCCAAAGGCAGACGTCCTGTCTGGTGGACCCCAGCCATAAACAAACTATACAATAGAAGGAGGAAGCTACTAAATGATAGAGCAAAATCCCAAAAAGGGAAGGCATCACTGATCAGTATTAGCAAAAAACTATGGGCACTCATAAAATTGTCTAAGGCCAGCTTCGAGAGAAAAATTGCACAGGACACTAAGGATAATCTCAGACATTGCCAACATCCTAGCTGACAGGTTCAGCGCAAACTCCCCCCCCCTCCCCACCAAAAGGGCAAATATCCATCCCAGCAGAGTGCTGCCCCCCTGACATCTCAGATGCTCAGGTAAGAGCCGCCCTCTCCAAAGCAAAAAACACAGCATCAATGGGACCAGATGGTGTCCCGGGCTGCGTCCTACATGAACTCCAAGAAGAACTAAACCCAAACATAAAACTACTGTTCATTCTCAGCCTTACTACAGGATATGTGCCCAAAGAGTGGCGTACAGCAACAGTGGTCCCTCTCCATAAAGGTGGTGCCTCAACGGATCCTGGAAACTATTGCCCCATAAGCCTGACTAGCTTGGTCTGCAAAGGTATGGAAAGGTTCATCATGGACCTCATAAATAAAGATATTGGGGACCTACAGACACTGGATCCTACCCAGTTCGGCTTTGTTAAGGGCAGATCCTGCCTCTTAAACCTGGTTGATTTCTTTGAAACAGTCACCAAGGCCATTGACGAGGGGAAGGTGGTCCACACAGCCTACCTGGACCTCGCAAAAGCCTTCGATACAATACCCCACTCGGGCATTATAGATAAGCTCACCAGCTTAAATATAAACCCCATGTCACTAGATGGATTGCAAACTGGCTCAAGGACAGAACCCACATGGTTAGAATTGCTGGAGCCATGTCAGACTCCAAACCAGTTACAAGTGGTGTCCCACAAGGCTCAGTCCTGGGACCTCTCTTGTTTGGTATATATTTCTCGGAGGTACAGGCCAACACGGAAGGACTGTGGCTGACCAAGTTTGCAGATGACTGCAAACTGGGCGCCATAATTGACTCTCCAGCCAACACAAGCATCCTCCATAAGGGCCTCATAGAAACAGACAACTGGTGCCAGAGCCATGGCCTCAAGCTAAATGTCAAAAAGTGTATAGTCATCCCCTTTGGCAAAAACAAAGTGCCCACAAATTACCACATAGGTGGTAATCCATTAAGTACAGAAGAAGTAATTAGGGACCTGGGGACCCAAGTTGATAGCAATCTCTCATTTGACAATCACGTGGCCAAAGTGGTTAGAAAAACATTTTATATAGCCCACCTAATCATGAAGGGATTCACATCTAGATCAGGGGAGGTCATCGTGCCTCTTTACTCATCCCTCATCAGGCCCATAATTGAGTACAATGCCCCTTTTGGGGTGTACCCTACCAGACACCTGCAGCAACTGGAAAGACCCCAAAAGTACCTCACCAAGAGAATCAAAGGGCTCAAACAGATGCCATATGCTGCCTGGTTAAAGAAACTCTAGCTCTACTCAGTGGCATACCGCCTGTTCAGAGGCAATCTGTGCCTGACGTATAAAGCCATGTCCAACCCGGAATTAATGGACATGCTGCACCTCAGAAAATCCAAGTCCCATCGAGCTACACGCTCTAGAGACTTGAACCTCAGCACTGAAATAAATAGGACATGCTGGAGGGACAGATTCATAACCCAGAGGCTCCCTTCACTCTGGAATAAAATCCCAGTCCAGGTTAGGCAGAGTCCCTCATTGACTCTCTTCAAGAGGAATCCTGATGAGTGGATGGGAGATCGTAGGTTTACCCCAGGTATCACTTCTGTGTCACTGTTAGACAGAGGCACAGTATACTAACCTCGAAAAAGGGCATAGCAAAATAAATTTAAAATGGGTGGCGAAAGCCAAACACATTCTGGCTAGGCTTATAAATGCCCTAGGGCAGATAGCCTAGTATGAACCTATGAACCTATTAATGCTGGACAGTATTTTAA
Organism: Protopterus annectens; assembly: GCF_019279795.1. Lineage (NCBI taxonomy): Eukaryota > Metazoa > Chordata > Ceratodontiformes > Protopteridae > Protopterus > Protopterus annectens. Next base: position 1,112,812,959 of record NC_056728.1, read on the forward strand.
ATGTAATTGTTACTTGTAAGTACTCCATAATTAAGAGAGATTGCTGAGAGAGGTAATTCACCTTTTGTAGATCATAGTATAAAGTATGTGCTATATCTTTAAGAAGCATGTAAGGCTGTACATGCACGTATATAACTTGCACATGTGCAAACCCCTAGTGCCATCTTGAAGGAGCAGCCAGGGAATGAGCATGCATGATCACAGTTGCTAATTGTATATAAGTTACTTAAATTACAGTCAATAGTCAACAATAGTAATGTGTTTGTATGAAATAAAGCTGCTTGAACAGAAATTTGTGCCCCAGACACGAAAGCGACATGCAGTCAGAACCAGGGTCGAAGAGAGAAGAATGCTCAGAGCCATGAGGTGCAAAGAGACAGTAAAGGTAAAGCCGAGAGATAAGTGCACAAACATAGCCAGAAAGAATCAAAGGTAATGAGAAATAACACAAACTATTTATTCGATACGAAAGACAATAAAGGGGCATTACAAGGGCACAAACAGCATTGCAAGCAGAAAGTACAAAAAGTTTGTTAACTAAAGACAATGTTTAAAATAAAAGTATTCAATGAAATGATTAACTGTAAAGCAAAACAAGTATGTTTTTAGTAAAACGAGCATGTTTAAAGAAGAACAAGTATGTTCAAGGCAAAGTTGGACATGTTTAGAGTAAAATGAGCACAAGAAACGTGTACTGGGTGTAAAAAGGGCTTAAATGAGCAAAACAAATGTAATAGTAAGAAAAGAAAAAGGGCACATTAAGCAAAAATAAAACAAGGTGACTGTGTGTGTTTTGGCAAAGTATTTGGGCATAGTGATGACTTTGTATTGTATCATGGGCATAACTAGTTATTCAAAGTATTTCAAAGTTTGTAAAAATGCTTACAATATGTGCACTGTGTGCTTATTACTGTGCATGCATTTCGAAGAGTTTATTGTGTGCAAAGTGTAACTCTTTCATGTAACAGAGTCAAAATATAGCCGATTCGAAAAGTTTCTTGTGCTGGGCGTATCTATTTTAAAAGTACTGCCATTACAGAGTGCTTCTTGTACTGTAGAGAGTTGCCTAGCAAGGTACCACCATTTTGGGGACATTTCAGTGTGCAGTATTCAATTATTCACAAAGTGAAACTACTTTGAAAAGTTATTGAGGTTAAGGCAACAAATGTTCCATTTATTTGCATTGTACAGTTGCTTGACATGTTTCTTATACTGATAAGAGGTATTTTCTTTCAAAGGACGACATTACGAGTTTATTACAATGCTTGTGAATTACTCAGTCCCATCATAAAGTTCTCAAATGTTCCTTAAAAGGATGGTAAATGACTTTAGCAAATAATGATAAATGACTATAGCATTTTCACCCTTACCACAACATTACAAAAATACCAAAACTCCTGAGAAGTTTATTTCACAAAGTCCAGTTATTCATAAGATCTACAAGTTTGTTTATTCGCATAATTCCGAAAAGCCCAACAATGGTATAAGTTTATACTACAAAGGTTGGACAATTACTGGCAGTAGTTCTGGCGTATGTGCATGTGTGTATGTTTATGCTTATTTGCAAAACTCTTCTCTTTTATGTGTTAATATGGAAGATGGATTTCAAAAACCCGTACCTCTTGTATTTGATCAGAATATTGCAGAGAACTGGAGAATATTTGAGCAAGAGTATGATATTTTTATACAAGCAGTTTATGCAGATAGAGATGCACACACATGGGCATTCATTTTGCTAAACCTAGCAGGGTCAGAGGCCATAGAAAGAGAACGTTCATTTGTGTATGCACCAGCAGAGTATGAAGGAGAAGGTGCGGACTGCCATATTGTTGTACAAGATGAATCAAAGGAAGGTTCCGAATGCTTGAAGTGCAAGTTCAGAGAATTGTGTAACCCCCAAATGAATATTACATTTGAGCAGACCTCTCCACCATACCAAATTCCTCGGTATTTACCGGTTTTGAGGGCAAAATATTGGGATGCCATGAATTCACATGTGGCCCCGTTAATCTTCGAATTTCCTGGTCTCTCTCTTTTATTTTTTTTTGGGGGGGGGGGTTTACCATTTTAAATTTTTGTCTGATGTCATCACACATCACCAGCCTGTAGGGGTGTGCATGATGACATCAGCTACTGCCTGTTGGACTGAGAGAAATAGGGATGGCAGGCAGCATAGCAGGTAAGAAGAAAAAACAATGTGTATGACATTATAACTCAACTATTTTATCTGTCTGGTGTGTCCAACCATGCTGGCTCTGATTATTCAACCATTGCTTATCTGTCTGGTGTTGTTCACAGCAGTTGAGTTGGCTACATTTGCTGGCCGTAGTGACCTGTTGCTATATTCAATTCAATTTATTTATTGTGCTGCTGGCATGGTTGCTGGATTCAATTCAGTGCTGGCATGGTTGCTGCTTATTTGCATTGTGTGTATGTGTGTGTGTGTGTGTGTGTGTGTGTATGATGCCTCAGTTAGGTATACCTGTTAGTTAGAGTTACTCAGGCTCAAACCCTGTACCTTAGGTACAAGAAGCAAGAGCCTGAGTTCTCTACCCATACCACCACTTCTGATTTGAAGGAGAAGTTATAGCTATCAACTGTACAAATTTTCACAAAATGTCTGGAATGTTTGGGTCATACCTTTTGTCTGTTTGCCTTACAATTTGGATTGTGCAGTGGTAGTGTTGTTGCCTCACAGCAAGAGGTTTTCTGGTTCAATTATTAGCTGAAGTGCCTGCTGTGTGGAGTCTGCATGTCCTCCCTGTGTTTGTGTGCGTTTCCTCCCACGATGCAAAGACATACATCTGGAATGTTTCTCCTTGGGCCTTTGCTGAAAATTGGCTTCATTCCAAGTCGGACTTTCCCAGTAAACAAATATAAAATAAAATTTTTGGTTTTCTGGAAAATCAGTGAGAACTGAATTCACTAAATAATGATAGCCATTTAAGTTTCAGTTTTCCTATCTTTCAGGAAACACATGGCAACAAATTTTATTCTAGCAACTTTCTAAGATTATACAAGCAATGTTTAAAATGTGTCCCTGATTTTGGGCCTCTGTCCCGCATCAATACATTTTGTCTTTTTCCTGATTTCTTGTGCTGCATAGTTCTTCAGAGAAAGAGAAGCTTAGTGTTGTTAATGCAGCTTTGACTTGCATTGTTAGTAGCACAACAGGTAGTATACTTGCTTTTTCTGCAGAAGGTTGTGGGTTCTACTCCCACAGTATGTAGATGGATTGCTGATACTGTACTGTGTTGTACTTTTAAAGAGGGTGGATGCTGCAGTCCTGAGAATGTCCTCCTTTGGCAGAGATACCTAGTAACTATGGACGTGTTATCAGTTTGCCATCCATTCCCTATTGCACTATTACTAGCTTATCATTTTTTAATGTAACATAGGCAATTTAGTCTTCAAGGGCAACAGGCACTTTACTTGTAGACAAAATGAAATATAAAGTTGTTTGCTAGCAGCAACTTCTTCATTAGTTACAGATCTCTTTAATGTTGAATTATTTAGATGACTTTTACTTCTGCAGAGATTTGTCCAGATTTTTGATGTTTCCAGATTGAGAAGTATGCATTAGAGAAGCATTTGTTTTATACAAGAGATCAGAAACCAGGGTAAACATTTGCAGCTTATATAACTGACTTGTGAAACAGAACTAAAACCTGTTGATTTGGTGAGTTAAAAGATGAGCTGATAAAGGACAGGCTTGTATGTGGTATTAACAATGCTCGTGTGAAAAAGATTTCACTTTGTGACGGTGATTTAACGTTGCGCAAAGCCATAGAGATTTGTCAAATCCATGAGGTGAGAGAAAAACACACAAACATGCTTGCGAGTGACAAAAGCATGGTTTTGGTTGGCTCAAGAGCACATGTAGATAGTATGCAACATATGGCAAACAAGAGCAGGCCTAAGCACGTGGCAGCCACAGGGTTTCCAAAGAAGCCACAAAGTTTTCTAGAAAGTTCCAAGAAAGGTGCAAGCTCCAGTGTCAGCTTAGTGCAGTACAAGCCTGAATCAGCAAAACCAAGATCTAGCTTTATTGTTAACTGCTGAAATTGCGGTGCGAATCATAAGTCTAAAAGAGAGAAGTGCTTAGCATTTGGTCAGCAATGTCACAAGTATAAAAAATGGAACCATTTCCAAAAGTTTGGCAAGTCAAGTAAGCCTCACACATTTGTAAAGAAAGGTCACACAAAGAAGCAAGAGGATCAAGTAGAGCTGAAGCAGTCAGCTTTCTATGTAGATGGTGTATCAGTGCTTGGTGAAAGAGTTGATGCAGTGAACCTATTAACAAGAAGTTAAGTGTTTTGTAGTATCCAGATTAATGGAAGATCCTCAGAGCTCAAAGCAGACACTGGTTCAAAGTGTAATGTTATATTAGCAGTCACATTTGCTAGAGTGAGAACTAATGATCAACTCAATGTAACCAATAGTGTGAGACTTGTTGCTTATGGAGGTGAAGAAATTCACACCGAAGGTTCAGTGATACTTTCTTGTTATTTCACTGAGAACTGTTACAACTTGTTATTCTACTTAGCCCGAAGGTCAGTGCAATGTTTACTGGGTCTCGAAGATAGTTCAAAAATGAATCTGCTTTCTTTTGCTAAAGAAGTCCATCACATAAGTGCATTTCCAAGTTCTAATTTTTCAGAAGCCATTTTTTTTCAGAGTATGTTAATGTTTTCGATGACAAGTTAGGCAAACTTCCAGTTGTGTTCATAGGTTCATAGGTTCATAGGTTGGTACTAGGCTATCAGCCCTAGGGCCTATACAAGCCTAGCTAACAATTCCCTGGCTATTTCTTCCCACATTATTTACTTTCCTGGACCCCTGTCTAGCAGGGCGACTGACGTGATCCCTAGGTTGAATTTCCTTTCTCCCATCCAATCGTCAAGGTTCCTCTTGAAGAGGTCCAAAGAGGCATTCTGCTTGACATGTATGGGCAATCTATTCCAGAGTCTGAGGAGTCTCTGGGTCAGGAACCTATCCCTCCAGCATGTTTTGTTTATTGTGATGACAAGGTTTAGATTCCTGGAGCGTGTAGCTCTGAGGGATTGGGATTTCTTTAAGTGTAGCATGTCCAACAGCTCTGGGTTTGACATGGCCTTGTATGTTAAGCAGAGATCGCCTCTGAGTAGACAATATGCGACAGAGTATATCTGGAGTTTTTTAAGGTGGTCAGCGTAGGGCATCTGCTTTAGGCCTGTGATTCTTTTAGTGAGGTATTTCTGAGGCCTTTCCAGTTGTTGCAGATGTCTTGAGAGGTACATACCAAATGGGGCATTGTATTCTATAATGGGTCTAATGAGGGATGAGTACAGTGGGACAATGACCTCCTTTTTTCTGGATGAAAAGCCCTTCGTGATGAGTTGTGCCACATAGAAGGATTTCCTGACTGTTGTGGCGATGTGGTTATCGAAGGTGAGACCACTGTCCACCTGTGTCCCTAAGTCTCTTATCACACTTTCTGTGTTTAGTGTACTGCCACCTATATGGTAATTCATGGATACATGTTTTTTTACATCATTTGGGGATTCAATAATGGCTCCCAGTTTGCAGTCATCTGCAAACTTTGTTAGCCAGAGTCCCTTAGTGTTGACCTGTACTTTAGAGAAGTAGATGCCAAACAAGAGCGGCCCCAGGACTGAACCCTGAGGTACTCCACTTGTCACTTGTCTGGAGCTGGATTTGGAGTCGGCTACTTTTACAGTGTGGGTTCTATCAGTAAGCCATTTAGCAACCCATTGGGTGACATAGGGATTAATGCCCAACTTAGTAAGTTTATCTATGATTCCAGAGTGGGGGATGGTGTCAAAGGCCTTGGGAAGGTCTAGATAGGCTGTGTGGACCACCTTACCCTTGTCCATGGCTCTGGAGACTGATTCAAAGAAGTCAATCAGGTTCAGGAGACAAGATCGGCCCTTCACAAACCCAAACTGAGTGGGGTCCAGTGTTTGAAGGTTGCCATTGTCTTTGTTTATAAGTTCCATGATAATACGCTCCATGGCCTTGCAGATAAGGCTTGTCAGACTGATGGGACGGTAGTTTCCGGGATCCAAGGTGGATCCCCCCTTGTGGATTGGGATAACTGTAGCTCTGCGCCACTCAGTGGGCATGAAACCTGTGGTGAGGCTATGATTAAACATGACACTTAGGTGAGGTGCCAGTTCATATTGTAGTCCATGTAGTACACAGCCCGGGATGTCATCTGGTCCCATGGATGCTGTATTCTTGGCTTTAGAGAGTGCGTTTTGTACCTGTGTGGCCGTTATTACTGAAATTTGGCAGTCTTCCGGTATTGAGATGTGCCATTTAGGGGGTGAGGGGGGGGGTGAAGTTGACACTGAATCGATCTGCCAGGATATTGGCAATATCCTTCGGATCAGTATATTTAATGCCATTCTGTTTTAGCTCAGAGCAGATCTGAGCATTGCTGTTTAGATTCTTGACATAGTTATAGAATGCTTTGTGGTTGTCTTTGGAATCTTTGGCAATTTTATTTTCGTAACTAGCTTTGGAGGATTTTATGAGGCATCTCAGTTTCTTACTGAGGCTAGTAAGGGAGTTTTTTGCATCCTGGGATTTTCCTCTTTTCTGCAAAAGTTTCTTCCTTTTGTTGTAAAGTTTGTTTATGGCAGGGGACCACCAGATTGGCTTCCTTTTTTTGGATGAGAGCATTTTGGTTCTATTTGGGATGGCACGATTCATGCATGAGTGGATGTGCTCATACAGTGGCTTAGTGTAGGATTCAGCAGTTAAACTTTCAGTTCCCGTCTGCATGGGTGTCATGAAGTTTGTCACTTCTGACTTGAGTAGCATGAAGTTGGCTTTGGAGAGGTTTTTTATGGTGGTTTCTTTACTGGGGGGGGGGTGGGATGTGGATGTTAAGGGTGATTAGCTTATGGTCAGACCTGACTAACAAGGGGGTGACCATAGGTATGGAGCATTGATTTCCCATGTTTGTTATGACCAGGTCTAGGATATTGGAGCCCCTGGTGGGACTATGGATTAGTTGATCCAGGGCGTTGGAATTTATGAATTCCAAGAACCGCTATGCAAAGGTGTTGGGACATGAGTAGTTTTCCCAGTTAATGGCAGGGTAGTTAAAATCACCCAGTATTAGGGTGTTTGGTTCTATCTTAATATTTTCCAGTATGTTTAGAAAGGTGTAGTGAGAATCTTGGGGTATGGTGGGGGATATGTAGCAAGCTACAATTTGGATTGCAGTCGTACCTAGTGTTAGTTGCACTTGGAGAATTTCAGACACATTGTGTTGGCCAACTAGCCTGGTGGTGTGAATATCCTTGGTGAATATTGACACTCCTCCACCTTTAGTGTTTCGATCCTGGTTTGGTGGCTGAAAAGTGTGGTAAGAGTTGTAGCCTGGTATTGCAGGGGTGCTCTCTGGAGCCTTGAACCAGGTCTCAGTTACTGCACAGATATCGATGTTCTCCATTTTTAGGAGTGCCTCGAGAGAGTGCATTTTGAGGTTTAGACTTCCAGCATTGAGTAGCATTACCTTCAGATTTTGCACGCTTGTACCTGTTACGGTGGTGGTTTTGTCCTTTGAAGTTTGCCTAAAAAGGCACTATAGGGGTGGCAAGAGCCTTAGCCAGTAACCTGAATCCCAGGGGCGACAGGTGCAGACCATCTCTGGCAAAGCATCGTGGTCTGTCAATCATGTCATCCCAGGCAGACAGATACTGGATCCCCTTTGAATGACACCATAAGCTTAGCCAATTGTTGAAGTCAATCATTTTATCCTTATATTGTGGTATCATTCTGGGAAAAGGCAGGATGCTACTCACGGCCAGGGTCATACCTGCCTGGGCCACATGATCCGAGAGCTCTTCCATGTCTCTTTTCATGTAGTCCAGGGAGGAACGTCTCAAGTCATTCACTCCAACATGGACAATGACAGAGTCATATTTGTACTTGTTGTGGAGTGACTTGAGTACATGCGCTATGTGGCGGATCCTGGCACCCGACAGGCAGCTGACTGTAATTTTCTCCTTATTCAACCTGATGAGAGGGACATCAGTGTGCCGGACTATAGAGTCACCTATGACTAAAGTGTTAGGTACATTGTCTTGCCTTAGGAGCTGTTGCTGGGTGGCACACTGGTGTTGTGAACTATGTGACACATTGGTTGTGATTGGTGTTTGTTTGCGTTTCAGCTTCAGAGGTCTTTGTTGCTTGGGCAGGTTACAGTTAAGGGCCTCTGCATATGTGGATTTAGTGTTGCTATATGTGGGTGTTGGTGGTGCGGGTTTAGAAGGGCTATGTGTTGCTTGAGGTGTAGTATGGGTGTTAACCTTCTCCTCTTGACTGTTTAGCACACTCTTGGGTGGAGAGAGCTTTGCTTCAATTTTGGCTATGTAAGTGCATCTCTCGCAGGTTGTAGTGTTGGGTGGTAGAAGGAGAGGGTTGTCTGCGTACATGAGGCAATTGCTGCATTGCCCCAGTATGCCCAGATTCACCAGGTGGACAGGAGAAATCACCGGAAGCTGACCCTTGGACATGCCTGGTTTGGGGCTTTTTTTTTTTTTCTTTGTAAAGTATAGGAGCTGTTTCCTTAGCACGGTACTTTGCAATTATAGGCTGTTTAGTGCCTACTATTAATTTCTCCTTGTTAAGAAGGAGAGTTCAGTGTTTGCATGAGTTTAAAGCTTCCTAGTGCTTTCCAGCAGGTATTAGAGAAAGTGCTAGTCACAGGGATGCTTAAAGGTAAGATTGAAAAGAATGCACTCTGCAGTGTGCACTAGAGAAGTTAGATGTGAAAGTAGGTAACTTGAGTTTTACCTGTTTAAAAAGTTAAGGTTTAGTGGAGAGTTACTATTTTTAAAACAGCAAGATGGACTGAAAGGGGTGGTCACTTTTGTATTTTGGTACTATGAAATACTGTAGGATGGCCAATAAATTTAAATAATTGAAGGGGTGGGATTTCAAAAATGATGATATTGTGATTACTCACATAAGCCAGTGAAAGTAGAGAGAAATGAGATATATGGTCAGATTAACATAAGAGGCGAGCAACTAGAAAGACATTGGTATTTAACAAGACAACTTAAATGGGTGGGAGGGCGGGAAAAAATTCTGCCTGACTCAGAACAGAGGGAGCTGTGGTCTCTTTTGAAGTTTTAATATGCTGTTAAAACAGAATACAAGCAAAACACAAGGCAAAGAAAACAAACTACAGTATTCAAAATATAGAAAGGCAACACAGTAATACAAAAAATAAAAGCAAACTAACCTTTCCTTCACAGCAAAGTGTAGCAGAGTCTGGATGAGCCTTTCTGTATTCCATGAAGTTAGACCCAGTGGTCACTCCAGTAGTTAGGCCAGCAAGAAGAGTTCATATAGCAATGCAAGATAAAGTTAAAGCTCAGTTGGATAAAATGGTGCAAGAGGTGATTTGTCCAGTCATAGTACCAACTGAATGGGTGTTGTCCATGATAGCCACTCACAAAAAAGACTCAGATGAAATCAGAATATGCATTGACCCAAGAGATTTGAACAAAGCATTAAAAAGACCATATCATCCAATGGGCACAGTCGAAGAGGCTGCAGCTCTAATACCGAATGCCACTGTATTTTATGTTTTAGATGCAAAGAGTTCATTTTGGCAAGTGATGCTGGATCACAAATCCTCATTTCTAACTACTTTTGGTACTCCATTAGACAGATACAGATTATAAAGGATGCCATTTGGAATAAATTCTGCAATTGAAGTCTTCCAGCGTGCACTTGAACAATTTTTTTTGGTTATCCCTGTGCCATAATAGTAGACGATCTATTGTTTGTAGGCAATGGTGAAGCAGAGCATGACAGAAACCTCAAGAAAGTTCTAGACAGAGTACATGAAGTAAACTTGAAGTTCAATCCTCTAAAGTGTAAATTCAGACTTCCAGAAGTTATGTACATAGGTCATGTGTTTACAAGTACAGGTTTAAGACCAGACCTGACCAAACAAGCAGATATTTTTGAAATGTCAGTACCAGATAATGTACAAGTTTTACAGCATTTTCTGGGCATGGTCAACTATTTAGGCAAATTTATACCAGACGTCACTGAGTTGACAGCAACTATAAGAGAGCTCACATGCAAAAATGTTGCATGGTCATAGTTGGAACAGCACCAAAAGGCATTTGATGACCATAAGCAGAAAATTGCCACCCAACCTACATTACGATACTGTGATGTGAACAAACCAGTTACTCTTTCCTGTGATGGTTCAAAATTTGGTCTAGGCACAGTTATACTTCAAGAGGGCAGGCCAATAGCCTATACATCTAGAACACTAACCCAAACTGAGATGCAGTATGGTGAAATTGAGAAGGAACTTTTGGCGATAGTATTTGCATGTTCCAAGTTCCATGATTATATTGGTGGTAGAGGTATTCAGATTGAAACTGATCATCAACTTCTAGTTACTATTCTAAATAAGCCTATGCATTCCACTCCAGCGAGATTACAAAGAATTATGCTCAAATTGCAAAAGTACAATTTCAAAATGGTCTACACTAAAGGCAAATTGATCTATCTGGCTGATACTTTATCCAGATTGTCCAGGATTACAACAGAACAGCTTAACTCAGAAACGTTTGACTTTGATGTGATGCCAGTGCATAATGTTTCCACCACTAGACTTCATGAGTTATGAGATCATACTCAGACTGATCTAATTTTGCAGAAACTCAATCACTATATTAATGTCGGATGGCCGTCAAAGCAATCTAGTGTATCACCCGAAGTGTAAACATATTTTCCTTACAGAGATGAATTGTTGTTGGAAGATGGCCTTATTTTCAAAGATCCTAAAATTGTTGTTCCTGCAACAAGAATATATCCACATTTTGCATCATGGCCACCAAGGGTCCACATCCACTAAGAGAAGAGCAAGAGAATTAGTATTTTGGCCTTCATTACCGAAAGACATTGATAGAGTTCTTTCTTCTTATTCAGTATGCAATAGTATTAGATCGCATTTGCAAAGAGAACCACTTCAGCTAAGTCCAATTCCTGAATGACCTTGGTCTACTGTAGCAACTGATATCTTTGAGGGGAACAATCAACACTACCTAGTTCTGGTATAGTCTTGTTCAAATTGGTTCGAGATTGATCTGCTACCTATCCTAAACTCAACTGCTGTTATTACTAAGTTTAAATGTCATTTCTCAGTTCATGGTAATCCACACAAACTATTTTCAATTTACTATCCAGTTGTTTCAGAAATTTGTGAAAGAATGGGACTTTGTACATGTCACTAGTAGTCCTGAATATCCTCAGTCCAGTGGTCTAGCTGAATGAGCAGTGACAAGTCCAAAGCAATTACATGAAAGGTCAAAGCGCGACAATACCGATGTATTTTTGAATCTGCTTAATCTCAGAAACATACTCCATGATGATATTCTTGGCTCACCTGCTCAAAGACTACTTTCCAGGCAAACAAAAACTACACTACCTATTTCTTCAAGTTTGTTGCAGCCTAAATCTAAAAACACTAAAACCATCAAGGCTCAATTGTTTAAGAAGCGTAATAATTAGAAATCTAGTTATGACAGATCGAGCAGTTTACTTCATCCGTTGAGGGAAGGAGAGACTGTACGAATCCAGACAACAAAAGGTTTTGATCGAATAGGACAGATTACAGGCATCTGTGCAAAGCCGAGATCTTACATGGTAAATTTCGAAGGAGTAGAGTATAGGAGGAATTGCAAACATCTTCTTCCTGTACCAGAATCATCATAATCATTGCAATCACGACATTGTTTCTGTGATGCAGACTCTAAACTGAAGAGTGAGTCAGTTACTCTTTCCAGACCAGAATGTGTTCAAAATTCTGACTCCATTCCAGAAAGTAATTTGAACAGTCCACAGGTCAACCATTTTGCTGAAACTGTTCCAGTTGCTAAATCTAATACCCAGTTTTATGTCACATGATATGGACGAGTGTCTAAACCAAGTGTGAAATACTCAGCAACATGGACTTGATTGTACATACCTATATATCTAATATTGTATAATGCATGACTATGGGTAACCTGTGATTTCTGCATCCCAGTCTCATAACAATTGCATGATCTATTTCTCAAAGAGGGAGGATGTAGATCATAATATAAAGTGTGTGTTATATCTTTAAGAATCATGCGAGGCTGTACATGCACTTATATATCCTGAACACGTGCAAACCCATTTTGAAGGAGCAGCCAGGGAGTGAGCATGCATCATCACAGTTGCTAATTGTATACAAGTTACTTAAGTTACAGTCAATAGTCAACAATAGTAATGTGTTTATACGAAATAAAGCTGCTTGAACAGAACCCACAAAGACTCTTTATTCATGTCCCAGACATGAAAGCGACATCTTTGTCTAAGGAAGATAAATGTAGGCTGCTACAAAATGTGTCTGGCTTAATAAAACTACACTTACATTATACTACAAAATTACTCTTGATGTTTTATCTAAATGACAACTCATTCCAGAGTATGCACTGGATATTATCAGAAGTTAAAAGGCCAATATGATGGCATGGACTGAACGTGAATTCTGATAAGGAGCAAACAGTGGTTGTGCCAGTAGAATGTGAGTTCAAGAAGTAGGAATTGAAGGGCCAAAAGGTTCAGCATTATAACCAATCCTTTCTAATGCATTTGTGTTTTATATCACATTGGGGTTAAAGAGAGCAATCACTTTGACTGCAACATCATACCTCAACCTCTGAACACAAGAATACTCTGATAGAGTGCTGAAATGGTCATAAAGCCACTACAAATGTCTCTAAAAAATTAGGATATCTAATCGACACTTAACAGTGTATACTGCTGAATATAGCATTACATTTACTAATTTCATTTATTTTATTTATCCTTTATTTTTCAGGTTAGTCCTACTAGGCTACTGACCTCTTTTCAAGGGAGACTTGAGGAGGTATTCTTGTTACTAGGGGAAATTTGGTCAGAGCATATGGGAACTTCCTTTACTCTGCAGCATACCGGGATGCATTTTGATGCAAAACTTCCTGTCTTCCGGTCCAGACATGTAGATGGCTTGGAGAAGCAGGAAGCCAAGAGAATGAACTTGGAAGATGAAGAAGGCATTGCAAACATGTTGGAAGCTATTGGAGCTGTTGGTTGGACAGCAGAGACATCAAAGGTAACAAAAGATGAATCGGTGTAAGGCAGACACATAGGAGTGAGGAGAAAGGAGATCAGAGGAGCCGACAGGTGAGCCTATTCAAAGACAGGAAGAAGTAGTAGAGCCATGTAATCCAGATTCAAAATAATTTTGCAATGGAACCAACAACACATGAGTGTTTTGTTATAACCCTTCAATCGGGGGGGGGGGTATGTCTAAAGGAATTAATTGAATAGAGTGAACCAGAAAGTGAAAAGGCAGTATAGTGGAGTAAAATAATGGAAAAATACAAGAAGAAGAAGTACAAGAAATAAGGACAGAAGAGAAGGAATCATATGTGCAAACTGTAAAAGAATGAGAAAGAAAAGATGAAAAGAAAATGGAAGGGAGAAGAAAACATCTTGTAAGGATAAGTAGCAAGACAGAAAAAGAGTTTGATGGGTATGAAATATAAAACAATGAGTGAGAAGATCAGTTAAAAACCAATCAGTAAAAACAAAAATGAAAACTCCAGCAAAGCTAGAACTTCCACTGAGTGACCACCCAAACCTCTTGTATCAGAGGCACATGGGATATATGCAAATGAACCTTATGAACATCAGATGTTTCAGCTCAATGGCAATTCTGAATGCAATTCTGAACAAGTCACTTTAAGAGGCAATTTAAAGACTGGGTATACAGAAGTAATTGACATCATAAGGATTTGTGACAACAGAGGTTCATGGACTGGAGGATGCAAATATGGAGTTATACTGCAAATGCAAAATGAAAAAAATAATACATGTGATAAAAATGACCATTTCATTAATAATTGTGATAAAAGAAAACATTTTATTTGTGGTAAAACTGTTCATGAAGCAAAGAATATGAACAAAAATGTATTAAATGTGAAAAAAATAGGACATTTATGGATGGATTGTGATGCAAAAGGAAAAGATACACAAGAAAAGAAGGAAGATATAGTAAATGAGGATGTAACAGAAGATAACATAATAGGGTTGCAAAAGGAACATGAGAAATATATAATGGTAAAAGCAAAGGAAAGCACAAGGGCAAAATAGAAAAGGAAGAAGAAATAAGTAATTTGAATGAATACTGAGAAGAGAAGTGGGCATGAATTAAAAGTAAAAGAAACTATATTGGGAAGAGAGTAAAGGACAGAAAACGCAAATATAAAATATAGATATAGGAGAAAATAAGAAAGGAAAAGGATGAAGAATAACAAAATACTCTCTACAGAGTGAGATTCTTATCTATAAATGTGAATAGCAATAAGATTGTAAAAAGAAGCTTAGGGGTATTAGAATGGTATAGATTGTTGGATATAGATGCTATAATATTAAAAAACATAAGAGTTTTGACAGAAAAAGAGAACACAAGTAAATGAATTCTTGGAAGGAAAAGTGACATGGAATATAGGAGAGAAAAAATGCTCAGGTATAGCAATTCTAAGTAAAGAAATTATCAAAAAGTTAGATTATACATTAGTAATACTAGAAACAGTGTGAATATACATAAAATAGAAGAAACAAGTATACAGAATTGTGACATTGTATGCATTATATGCAAACTATGTTTAGGAAAATTCTTAAGTATGTTAGCGTCAATATGCAAATAATATTAGCAGGAGATTTTAACTTTGATTTAAGGCATATGATAAAAGAAGGAGCAGATGTTAAAGTTATTTCAGAAATAATTAAAAGTGGAAAAATGTATCTCTAGAGCAATAACCATTAGACATATAAAAAGGGCAATTTGAGAACAGAAATTGATTATTTTGTATTATCAGAGAGTTTAAAAGTATTACATAAAGGAATAAAAATACAGGTTTTTCAGATCATGTAGCAATTTGGATAGAAGTTAAAGATAAGAAAGGATATATAAAAATAGGTAGAGGTATTAAAAGAAGAAATTAAACATAAATTAATGATTATATAAGGAAAATAATTTTGCAATTATGGTCAGATCATATAGATATGAGAAATGTTTACAAAGATTGGTCAAACTGGTGGATAACTTTAAAAGAGAAGTATAAAAAAGAGATTTTGGAATGGCAAAAAAAAATGAAAACAAGATAGTTTTAAATATAAAGACATCAGTAATCAAGTCTTTAGAGATATAATAAGTAACAAAGAAGAATTTCTAGAAAAAGAAAAAATATATATGAAATGAATCAAGAAAAAATTTAAAGGTTGCTATTTAAACAAATATATATTTTACAAGGGGAAAGGGAGGAAGTAGCACCTTACCTAAGTAAGATGGTAAAAGAAAATAATAAAATAATAAGAGAGTTAAGAGATGAGAGAGGAAATATTGTTAATGCACAAAAAGGGATAATGCAAGTAATAAGAAATCATATTGTGAAAACATTTGTCAGAGATGAAACCTGAAGAAGACATAAATAGAACCTGAAAATAGCTAAAGAAGATAATGAGGAAATGGAAAAAAGATCACTATGATAGAAATAAAAGTTTTAAAAACAGCAAACCTAGAAGTTGCTATGGGTATAGATTGAATTGAATATTTGATGTATAAAGATATGCAAGAATGGCAAAAAGGATGTCTTTTAGAGGTTTTTAATGAATGGTTAGAGAAAGGTATACAAGATGAAAAATATTTATGGGTTCAATGAAGTTCATACGGAAGAAAGGAGACAAGGCAGATATAAATAATTGGAGACCAGTAGTGTTAAACAACATGGATTATAAGATATTTATGAAGAAAATACAAAATATAATAGAATAAAAAGTAAATACGTTATTGAATTAAACAATTTTTGGAACAAAAGGGAAAGGACGTAAAAAAAGTCTAATGATTATATGAGAAATAGTAGAAGATGTGATAAAAAGCAGAAGTTAAAATTTTAATAGGAGACATGAGTAAAGCATTTCAAAAGATAGAACATGGAGTATTATGGGAGATCTTAGAAGAATATGACTTAAGTAAAAAAAAATAATTAACGTTTTGATCTCAGTGCATAATAAAAATAAAGTAAAATTACTAGTTAATGGCTAGTTGAGTGAGAAAATAGAAATAAAAAGTGATATAAAACAAGGGTGCCCAGCAAGTATTCATTAATATGAATGCAATTGTGAAAGAAGTAAGTATAACATTAAAGTAAGCTAAATACTGTGCAGCAGAAGGAATTTGGATTCCAGTAAAGCTTTCTTTTGCAGATTATTTAGTATTAGTTGTAAAAAAGAGTAAAGGACTAGGATTTTCAGGTATAAAAGAAGGTATTCAATTTAATAAAGAAGAGATAGAAATCCTAGGAGTAAAGTTTGGTAATGAATAACAGAGAGTAATACAATGGAAGAACATGTAATTAAAATAAGATGCATTTGTATGTTCTGGTGAACATTTAAAGTCATATGTAGGAAAAAAGCATATTTACTTAATTCAGTGATATTAGAAAAAATACCTCATTTAGCAAGTATGTTTTCAATACCAAATGAATATGAAGAAGAATTATTGTCCATGTGGTTTGTTTTTATATGGGGATCGAGAGTAAACCCAATTAAAAGAGGAATTCTTTTTGTTCCAAAAAAGGACAATAGTGTTAAATAAATCCAATTGTAAACATAACATCATTACATTTATATAAAGTTTTGACTTGGATTAAAGAAAGGCAGAGAAAACCGATAGTAAATATAATGAAAGAAAAATACAAATCTGACCTCAAAGCAGTGACAAGTGGAGTACCACAGGGTTCCGTCCTGGGACCTCTCCTGTTTGGTATCTACTTCTCTGAAGTACAGGCTAACACAGAAGGCCTCTGGCTAATGAAGTTCACAGATGACTGCAAACTAGGAGCCATAGTCACGTGCCCAAATGATGTGGACATCCTACCGAAGGGCCTTACTGAGACAGATGCCTGGTGTCAGAGCCATGGCCTTAAGCTCAATGCAAAAAGTACAGTGTCATCTCCTTTGGTAAAAACTCTGTGCCCATGAACTACCACATAGGCAGCAATCTACTTAATACCGAATGTGTGATAAGAGACCTTGGGACCCAGGTAGACAGTAGTCTCTCCTTTGATAGTCACATCGCCACAGTAGACAGGAAGTCCTTCCAAGTGGCACACCTTGTTATAAAAGGGTTCTCATCCAGGAAAAAAGAGGCCATTGTTCCCCTCTACTTGACACTCATTAGACCCATTACAGAGTACAACACCCCTTTTGGAATGTACCTCACAAGACATCTGCAGCAGCTGGAAAGGCCACAGAAGTACTTCACAAAGAGGATTACTGGCCTCAAACAAATGTCCTACACTGACCGCCTCAAAAACCTCCAGTTTTACTCCATAGCATATCCCCTACTCCGAGGTGATCTCTGCCTAACATATAAAGCTATGTCAAACCCAGAGCTGTTGGACATGCTATACCTAAAAAAATCCCAATCCCTCCAAGCTACACGTTCTAGGGGCCTAAACCTTGTCACCACAATAAACAGGACATGCTGGAGGGATAGATTCCTGTCCCAGAGACTTCCCATACTCTGGAATAGACCACCAATCTATGTCAAGCAAAGTTCTTCATTAGCACTCTTCAAGAAAAATCTTGATGAGTGGATGGGAAATAGGAAATTCACCACAGGGATCACTTCTGTGGCTCTGCTTGACAGTGGCACAGGAAAATAACTTTCTTGGGTGGCGTAAGCCAAGGAACCTTGTTGGCTAGACCTACATAGGCCCTTGGGCGGATAGCCTAGTACCTACCTATGAACCTACCTATGAACCTATAGAGATATTTGGAAGAAACGTCAATGTTTTAAAAAAAATAAGGAATGATAAATATGGAAATGAGCATATATAAAGAGAAAATATTGCTATGGAAGACTGATATAAACAATGTAGAAAAAGATATAAGAAATAGTATGAAAATATAATGAATATGTTTTATTATATTTTTCAATGGAAGCATTTAGAAGAAAGAAAAATAAAAGCTGTTAAAGGAAGAATGAACAGATGTGAAAATATATTGAATGTTTAGATTTTTTATGGAGATTATCTATAAATTAGATTCCAGTAAAGGCAAATATGCCATATATGAAGATAGAGGAAAGAATTTGTATATATTGTGGAGAAATGGAAACTATGGAACATGTGTTCTTAAAATGTAATAGACTGAGTCAGTTATGGGAAAATATATGAAAAAAAGAAAAGGAATTGAAAGTGTAAATATGAATTTGATAGAATATGGGTACTATAAAAATGTAAAACAAAAAGATGTGGATAAATGGGATGAAAAGTTGTTTTGTACAATATGGATTATTTGTAATGAAAGGTTAAATGAAATAAGATTTAATGTAAAATGGTCATTGTTAGAAATTCTGGAAAAGTTACAGTTTCGGTACTGGGGGAGCCAGCTGGTGAAGGAGAGGAATGAAGAGGCATAGCCAGCTTGCCTTCCCCAGGGGGAGGTTGAGGGGCATGTCACAGACATATTTCTTACTAAGGAATCTCTGGTGGAGAAAAAAGACCTAGTGAGAGTTATCTATTAGAAGATGGAAGGAAGGACTGCCTGAGGGGCTGCATCACTCATGGAAGTGGGTGATGGCCCCAAGCTGTACCCACTGCAATCTCCTCCCCAAGTACTTATACAGCACAGAGCAGAGATATTAGGGCATAGAAATATCCCCTAACAGCTGTCTACATAAGGGATGCAACATTGATCAGAGTAAGAAAAAACAAATGGGCAGTCAACAATAGTCATGCAGGTGGTTTGCAGGTATGGGAGAGGCAAAACGTATCAACAGCATTTCATTGCATACAGCCATGTTCTGTAGAACAGTATTCACTATTTCCTGGAAGCCAATCTGGAACCAATATCCTTCACAACAATTGTTCCAGCTACCTGGAACCAGTTACCTAATTCATTAAAATTACAATACACATTAAAGGGCTTGAAAGCTATGCTGAAAGCACACTTTCTTAATGAGGCCAAGTATACCTGCTTTGGAGATACTGGTTAAATCCTATGATCAAAACACATATTTTAAACTAGTCATTTCATATGCAAACTGCTGCAAACATTCTTCAATTAACTTAAAATTGGCAAAATTAATACCATAACTGTTTTGGAGTTGTTACTTCCTTTTTATATTTTATAGTTTTGTTGAACTTATTGTTGTCACTGTTCATTTTATTGGTTCTCAATTCTTTTGCATACCATAAACTTTGATTAACCAATGTACCCCTTTAGATTTCAGATTATGGCTGAAAAGGGTCAGGTGACCAGTCCACTAAACTAGTTATCAAGAATAAATAAATAAAATAAACCACAGAAAGTAATATTTATCTATCCAGCTATCTGTCTATCTATCTATCTATCTATCTATCTATCTATCTATCTATCTATCTATCCATCCATCTGTCTGTCTTGGTCCCCTATAGATGATCGAAATTTTAAAACATCAACTTTCATATGGCCGAGATCATATGATCGAAGTTTTAAAACTTTGAACATTCTGAATGGAGATCTCCATACAGCGCGGAATGGGAAAATTTCCCTTTTCCTCGCTGTAATGCAATCTTGGAGTTGGTATATTTAAATAGCGGAGGGAGGAGCACGGGGGGGCTTGACTCCCCCCATGCAAAAACATCCAGGAATTTATTTTTTGTTTTGTTTTATTATTTTTTTTCAGGTGTTCGAACTTTGGAAACGTCGATCATATGGTCTTGGCCATATGAGAGTTGATGTTTTAAAAGTTCAACCATCTGTAGTAGACTCATCTATCTATCTGTCTATCTATTTATCTATATAATATATATCTGTGTGTGTGTGTGTGTGTGTGTGTGTGTGTGTGTGTGTGTGTGTGTGTGTGTGTGTGTGTGTGTGTGTGTGTGTATAAATATATCAAGACATTAAATTACGAGTGAGCATAGATCAAAGTGGTTTAAAAAAAATACATCCTTAAAGTAATAATAATTGTTAAAAAATGAGTTCCAGTGCTTTGAAGATGAAATCAGAAAGCAAGAGAGAGAGAGAGACAGAGAGACTGATATATGTAATACCCTCACCAGTAAATCAGGAGGAACAGGAATGTTTATAGTACTTATTGCACAGTTAGGTATGCAGAGCCACATGGGTTTTGTTTCTGAGGGACTGTGATTCTCAGCCACCATCAGAGCAAAGCAGTTTAGCATATCTTCCAGGCCAGAGGTGATCTCACCAGACTTGGGAGTTCAAAGAAACACCATTCAACATTTTCTCCTCCTAGTGGGAGGTTCTCTGAACTCATCAGTCATACTCCAGAAACATGTAATTCCAAAAAATAGGGACTGAGACAAGCAAACGGCACACAACCAAAAAAGTGCAGATCCTTAGTTTTATTAAGCGCTTTTCATTTGATTCAATGTACAAACGTCTTCAGACTAATAAAACTACATACATGTGTACTATAAATAATACATTAGTTAGTGACCCAATTATACAATAAGGTTCTAAAAGGAACAGATACACATTTAAAACCATTTTTCAAAACGCCGCTAAAGGTCCTCGTAGGTGGTAAGTATATCCACATTGTACAAACCACTGACATTAAAAAAAGTAAAAAAATAATGACCTGTAAAGATAACACTCACACTGACCTAAATAAAAGCACAATAAATACTGGTACCTAAACTGAAATAATAGTACGTAAAGACTGTCATCTAGTAAAACTCTTTAACTTAAGTATACTGCTGATTGAACAGCCCTCATTCAAGCCAGGTACATTGTAAGCATTTAGTCTGATTTGCCAGACCAGTTCAAGTTCTTCTAACTTTAGGGCAGTCGGACCGCCACGGGGACTCTGAAAAACTTGGTCAATCACCATAAATTTAAAACTATGATCAGGATGGGAAAGAATATGCTTAGCCAAAGCATTGTCAAGTTTATTTTTTCTTATGGCGTAAATGTGTTCATATAAACGATCTCAACGATGTCTCTCCATTTTTCCAATATAAAAGGCTAAGCAGGCCTGGCACTGAGCTAGGTAAACTACCATTCTCGAATTGCAATTCACTGTAAAATTTAATGTGCATTGGTGGTCACGAATCTTGAATCTATTAGACTCGATGATATATTGACAATAATTACAGAACTGACATTTATACATACCCATAATTTTATTACGTAAAAGAGGACGTTGTTCAAAAAGGGCCTTTAGGTTTTTAGCTCTCTTATAAACAACAATAGGATGGTCACCTACCCTCTGAAACACACTGTTGTCACTCTTAAAAACTTCCCAGTTCTTGCATAAAATCTGGAAACAGTCTCTACTGTTGAGATTGTATGTTGTGATAAAAGTAGCACCTTGTGTTTTAAGCTCAGGAGCGGGAATGCAATCAATTACCAGTTCAGAAAGTGTAACCTCTTCATATTCATGCTGAATGTGCTCACTATCCAAAATTGGTTTATAATACCGTCTCAAATGTTTATTCGAGACTTCTTCAATCAAGTCATCCACCATATCGCCTGGGTAACCACGGTGAAGGAACATATTCCTCAGGTGTGCACATTCAGCATGAAAATCCTTATCAAGAGTAGTAATGCGGGCTGCCTGACCAGCTGACCCTTTACTACTGCCCGCTTCTGATGGAATGGATGACAGCTGGAGAAATGTATAAAAGAGTTGGAATATGTACTTTTTCTATGAATGCTGGCAATAAACTTGTGGATAGAGTAGTCTTTAGTCAAAGAGATATTGAGATATGCTATGGTCTCTGTGTTGAATGTGGATGTAAACTTTAAAAACTGTGTCGAGTTGTTAAAGTAGTCAACCAATAGGTCACTAACAGTATTGTCACCATACAAAAGGATAAAGATGTCGTCAAGGTACCGGGTATAAAAAAATGATTCGCTGTTTAAACTTACAGTTATTGAAAACAAAAAGGTGCTCCCAGTGGGCCATAATCATGTTAGCAATACTGGCACCACAAGGGGAGCCCATCGCAACCCCAAATTTTTGTAAATTTTGTAGTTTATCTAGCTCAGTGCCAGGCCTGCTTAGCCTTTTATATTGGAAAAATGGAGAGACGTCTTCGAGATCGTTTATATGAACACATTTACACCAGAAGAAAAAATAAACTTGACAATGCTTTGGCTAAGCATATACTTTCCCATCCTGATCATAGTTTTAAATTTATGGTGATTGACCAAGTTTTTCAGAGTCCCCGTGGCGGTCCGACTGCCCTAAAGTTAGAAGAACTTGAATTGGTCTGGCAAATCAGACTAAATGCTTACAATGTGCCTGGCTTGAATGAGGGCTGTTCAATCAGCAGTATACTTAAGTTAAAGAGTTTTACTAGATGACAGTCTTTACGTACTATTATTTCAGTTTAGGTACCAGTATTTATTGTGCCTTTATTTAGGTCAGTGTGAGTGTTATCTTTACAGGTCATTATTTTTATTTTTTTACTATTTTTAATGTCAATGGTTTGTACAATATGGATATACTTACCACCTACGAGGACCTTTAGCGGCATTTTGAAAAATAGTTTTAAATGTGTATCTGTTCCTTTTGGAACCTTATTGTATAATTGAGTCACTAATTGATGTAGTATTTATAGTACACGTGTATGTGGTTTTATTAGTCTGAAGATGCTTGTACATTGAATCAAACGAAAAGTGCTTAATAAAACTAAGGATCTGTACTTTTCTGGTTGTGTGCCGTTTGCTTGTCTCAATCCCTATTTTTTTGGAATTACCAGTTTGTTTTTGCCTGTTTTTGAGTTCCATACTACAGAAACATGCCAGAGCTTCCTCAGAAACAATACTGGGAAATATGTGTTTCTGTTGGACAAATCTATTGCTGATGTTTATTTTTATGGTTGTAGACAGAGAGACTATTGCGCTGTTATATAGATTATGGTCTTACGTTTGATTCTCTTCACAAACTAGTTACCTTATGGTTACACCACTTTACACAATTTTCTGTTATGCCCTATGGACTCTTTATAACTCAACACTGCAACATGTGTATAACGGTCTGCAATATGCACAATAAAGTAAGGTGGCTGCCTGCCCCAGAGGTACACGGTGCATACCTGTCAATTTCTTTATTCAAGAATTCTGGACAAAGCCAAAATCATGGACATTTTTTTAAAAACGACTCCAATTCACTTAAAAAATAAATAGAACAATAGATTGTTCATCATCTTGCATTTTCTAAACAATAAGTATGGATTTCAAATGTCTAGTATTATTGAGAGACTGTAATCCTCAGTCATTTACTAAAAATCAAAAAATGTACCATGGATAAGGACAAAATATGAAGCAAACTCAGGGGCATTCTGCAAAACTCTATCCACTTGAAAGGTAGAAGCATGGCCATGGTTTTAGGTGTTTTTGTGCAAAGGCTACTTGCTACTAGAGCTTGACCCTTGTCAGCTCCCAGGCTACACCAGAGTAAGCTAGTCTAACTGCTACTTTTTTTACAATTATCTACCACTTCTACTACCCATACCCCTCCTTCCCCCTATAACACTATACTAATCTTTTTTCTCTATTTGCCTCTCCCTCTCATCTCCCTTCTGACTGTACCATCCCAAACTCACCATCACTAACTACATTTCCTCTGTATCCTACCACTTTGCTCCTACTAATGACCTCAGTACTTACACCTTGATACCTCATAACCTAAGTTCTTATACTTGCTCCTTAGCTAGATTCTCTGTTTTAAACTAAATGTCATTACTTTTTTATTCTGTACATTTTATTTTTATTCCACTGCACAACTGTTTAATTCTTAACTTACATAACCTGTACTATAAAATCTTTACTTGCAAATGTTGAACTTTAAATTTTTGTTCTACTTGTTATATTTGTTACTGGGTTAAACTTCAAAAGATCAAACGGCTGAAATATCAAAGATCATATGGCCGAGACCATATGATCGATATTTCAGAAGATAGATCTTGTGAAATTGTAACAAAAATAAAAAAAAACAACAGTTCAAGAAGATGGTAATGCAGGGGGGGCAAGCCCCCCTGCACACCCTACTTAAATATACCAACTCCGAAATTGCGCTACAGCAGGGAATAGGAAGATCTCCCATTCCATGCTGTATTGACAGTGTAACGCGATCTCGGGTTTGGTATATTTAAGTAGGGAGATGGGAGGCACAGCCCCCCACATAGGGGGTGCAGGGAGCTTGCCCTCCTGCATTACCGTCTTCTTGAACTGTTGTTTTTTTACTTTTGTTACAATTTCAGAAGATCGATCTTCTGAAATATCAGTCATATGGTCTCGACCATATGGTCTTTGATATTTCAGCCATTCAATCTTCTGAAGTGTAACCTGTTACTGTTGAGCTTTTCTCCCCGGGCCTCAACTGAAAAAGGGCACAAGCTCAGATGGACTAACCAGTCAACAAATAAATAAATAAATGAATGAATAAATAAATAAATAAATAAATAAATAAATAAATAAGTATTTTTCTAGAAAGCTCCAGTCTTCTTTGTTTACATATTTACTTTACATGATTAGACAAAGAATAAGTGACAGCTAGGCCTCTTTTTTAGGGATTGTCCAAGTTACTGGAATACTGGCCCTGCACTGTTCATGATATACCATGTATATATAGTCTTCCATTAGGTTTTCTGCTTCACATTGTTCAGTGATTTAGCAACCATCAGCCCATTGAGAAAGAGTACATATAACAGTGTCTGGGCTGAGCTTTCCTAATCTCTACTGCATGGGATGAATTAAGTCCCAGTACAGGTGAGCCTATCATTGTATGTATACAACATATGCCTTCTATTTATTCTTGTTGCCTTTTAGTGCTTGTGAATTGAGCTGGCCATTTGCACATAACTCATGTCATTTTGGCCTATGTTGGACTACATATCTTCCAGATGACTACAGGTTGTTATTCATATTTACATTTTTCTAGCAACCACCCTATAGCTCAAAAAAAGAGTATAGTTAAGGGGCAAGCCATTTGGGTTGCTAGGATGACCTTACATTATGAGGACGTTAGAAGTGAATTAGATACAGTAGGGGAAATGTTTTGTGTGAGAGGATATCCAAATAAATTGGTAGATCAGATTTTTGAGGAAGTTTATGGTAAATGGGGAGAACAATATAAACCTTTGTTGGGTATTGGATTTGGAAATGACATCAATAGCTATTTACAGACCCTCACTAAGTTCAAAAAAGCGTGTGCATTACAACACAACCATCTTTCCAAAGAAATTAAAAAGGTGTTCCAAAAGAATTGGAACATCTTTAAGGTTAACCCAGAAATGTATAAAACACTGGGTGATAGGCCGTCCTTTATTAATAAAACAGGTGCTAACTTTAAAAGACTCTTGGAAGTTAAGACTGGTACAAGTGTAGATTCTAGGACGGGTACTAGGCCCTATGAGAGTTGTAATCAGTGTACATATATTACTAAGAAGGCTGCTATAACTCTTGAGAATCCAATGAGGAGGAGAATTATTTTCCAGAAGGGGAATTGTACTACTAGTAAAGTAGTATATTTGGCCCACTGTGAAAAATGTAGTTGTTTCTACATGGGCAAAACAGAGCCTGCACTTAGAAATAGGATATATCAACAGTTGTTTGATATTAAAAACAAAAGAGAGAGAACAGTGCTGTATATAAGCATTCCTTGGTATGTGATGAGTTCACCAAGTTTACTTTTGTTATTTTGGAATGTACCAAAATTAACCAGAGGGAGGGGGATTGGAAAAATATTTTAAGAAAGAAGGAAACTCAGTGGCAATTAAGGCTGGCTGCTATG